>NC_073244.2:40767500-40910000 GCF_029281585.2 Gorilla gorilla gorilla
ACAAGTAACAGGAAGTGGCTTTAGAAGGTGAAATAAAGGATATATATATTAAAGTTGAAGAACAGAAAGACAAGATTTTTGTTTGTGGTGACCAGTGACAAATTATGAGCGCTACAGGTCTGAAATAAAAATTGTTAACTACTGTCTTATCAATAATAGTTACAGAGAATAAGGCTGTGAAACATAATTTGATATTTTCAGATGTATGCAACAATGCAGCAAATTTGAATATATGATGGACTTGAGGTCATCTGGTAGTGCCATATCTCATAACAGGACGCATCTTAGACTTCTTCCCATTACTTTCCCATTACTTTGCTTTAATAAAGCAAATAAAGCCTTAATTTGCTTTATTAAAAAATAATCTATTTTTTAAAATGAGAAGCAGATACCTCTGAGTTCAGATTTGACCCATCTTTTTTCCTCACATGAAGATTACAAATGAAGCAGTTTAAAAAGTAGAGATGTTCATATGTAAAATGATAATAGAACTTTACAGAGATGAGCCGCCGTTGTTTCCTTGTAGGGTACTCATTCCTTGGCAGTGCCCTGGAGTTTAAAGTATCCTGTCACAAGGCTTTTGCATGTTACTGTAGTAACTAGATTTCCTTGAGTAAGGATGGTAAATGGAAATTTATCATTTATGTGTTGCATTTCGCCTTATAACCAGGGTGCATTGTGGCCATTTCTCCTTATGCATTTTTGAAGCTCTTCTCACAACCTTGAATGTGCATGCAGGTTCTCTGGGGCTCTTGTTGAAATACAGATTCTGATTCAGTGGGTCTAGGGTGTCCTTAGAGCGTACACTTCTGAAGTGTTCCCCAAGGACGCCAGTGCTGTTGATCCATGGACCACACTTTGAGTAGCAAGGCTGTAAGAGACATTCATCCTTGGAGTTCTGTTTGGCTTAAAAATTGTGACCCCTCTGTTTCAATATTTCCCTTGCCCCAAAAGAAAGTCTCATTAAATCTGGGTTTGTGCCTTTTTTATGTTGACTATTAACAGTCACGTCTTTTCCTTTTTCTAAATAGCAAAACACCGAATTGCTCATAAACCACATTCCAAACCAAAAACTTCAGATATTTTTGAAGCAGATATTGCAAATGATGTGAAATCCAAGGATTTGCTAGCTGATAAAGAACTGTGGGCTCGACTTGAAGAACTAGAGAGACAAGAAGAATTGCTGGGTGAACTTGATAGGTACTTGATGACAAATTATCTTTCCAAGATACCTTTCCAAGATAATTTGTTTCTGTACACATTTCCTCATTAATCTTTTTCTTCATTAATAAAATAATATGTGTTCATTGAAGAAAATGCAGGGAAGCATAATATATTATCAATAATCCTTTCACCTCAAGATAAACATTAATTCTCTGGAATATTTTCTTATAGGATTGTGTGTTTGTGCATATTCCCATGCATGTACATGTACTTAAATACTTAAGATCAACATCTTCATTTTTTATTATAGCCTATTTTATATAATTATACCAGATAGTTGACTTTTAATAATCATGGATTTAATATATATAATGTTAAATTTTAAATGAAGTATTTTTATGCCACACCCAGGATAGTGCTCTTTGTGTTGTGAAAAACAAAAATACACTTTGAATTTAAATTTGATACAGTAAAATGTTTATTCTTGCTTTCCTTTTATAAACTTTGGAGCAGGTAATTTGTAATCTGTATGAGAAACTTTACGAAATTGCTGTTTGAAATACACATTAGCACACACTTAGAATTGTTAAAATGCTAAATGAAATCTGCTACTCGAGAAGTTCCTATATTATTTTGCTTAAATGATGTACCATATGCAATAATTAGTTTCTGTGGAAAATAGGGCAGGAAGCATAAAAGTTTCTTTTTCCTACTGTTTCACCTATAAATTCTTAGGTCTTTTTGATTAACTGATACTATTCATTTTTTAAAACCAGTTTTGGATCTTGTGATTTTTCTTGGTCATGATTCTCTTTCTATTTTTTGTATGATGTTATTTCAGTTCTGTTGCATTTTCAATTTTGTTATTTTTGTAAGGTCCTCACATCTTTTATAGAATCAAGTATGATAAATGTTCACTCATGCGTATAGATATATTCATGTGCATATGTATAAATCCTTTATTTTTAAAAATTACAATAATACATGCTCATTGTAAAATATTCTGAGTATAGGAGTAGAAAATAAGTGTGTATTATGTGGTTTCAATTTCTGGTCTTTAGAGATAAATGTTCTCTGAATTTCTTACAACTTTATTATTATTGATACTATATTTATATTGCAAATGGCCAATATCTTTCTTGCAAAGATAAAAAAATTATCTTCTATATTCTACTTATGTCTGAATAACCTCAATATATAGAAGCAGCATAGGAACTGTTTTTTGTTAATTTATTTCAAAACTTTTTTTGTTTTTGAACTTAGAATTCTAGTTTTAAAAATACTTTATTCAAGATCTTAGTATTTACCCATGGAAACTAACTGGAAATTTAAATAATGTAAAATTCTAGTATGTTTGTTTGATCTTGTTAATTTTCTTCCTTACTAGTAAGCCTGATACTGTGATTGCAAATGGAGAAGATACGACATCTTCTGAAGAGGAAAAGGAAGATCATAACACAAATGTGAATGCGATGCATCAAGTAACAGACTCTCATACTCCTTGTCATAAGGATGTTGCAAGTTCAGAACCATTCAGTGGTCAAGTGAATAGTCAGTTGAACTGTTCAGTGAATGGTTCCAGTTCTTACCACAGTGATGATGATGATGATGACGACGACGACGACAACAACAACAGCATTGACGACGATGATGGTGATAACGACCATGAGGCTTTAGGGTTTGGAGATAATTCTATACCAACAATATATTTTTCACATACTGTTGAGCCTAAGAGGGTTTGTATACTTTTAACTTTACTAATTTTGCATATAATTTGAACATTAAGCATTATGATATTTTTTAGAAGAGCAATATTAACAATCATTATCATTGTGGATAGTGCCAGACAGGAAAATCATCTTTTGCCTCTTGTTCTGACTAATTTAAGAAGAAAAAGGGAAAAAAAAAATTTAGTTAGCTGGTATTGGTCTATTGTTCTCTGAAACAATGCATTGTTTGGGGTCTGGAAGGGGATCAGATTTGAGTGGCAACTACTGTAACTTCACCTGTCCTTCATTCAGAGAGTTTTCTTAAGAATCCTGGAGTTAATTATATTGTGGACATTTTGGTGTGCTTAGGATGTTGAAAGTGACTGCATTAAATTTTTAATTATGCCAGGTTGTTTTCTATGGACATAAAATGAATACTTCATAAGCACAAAGGGAAAATGTAGGAGGAAGTAAAAATTAGTTTCTTTTCTGACAAAGTAAATATAAACATCTGTGGATAATCATGACTTAGAATTTTGGCATTTTAGAGCTGGGGGTGACTGTGGAGATTTTCTAATACAGAGTTTTAAAGCTTTTCTCTAGTATGAAAAGCCTTTTGTTCCCTCCATACTTACTGTAGAATCCCAGTATTTAAAATAGATCAAAGCAGGTTGGCTCTGATTGAAGGAAGGATAGGCTGCCTTAAGTCCATCTTTGCCCTCTCTCTGCTCCATGTACTGCTCTAAGGGGACACTGGGAATTCATCTAATTCGTCTTTCTCAGGGAAATTTAAGGCCTAGAAGACATAGATCTGGTTGGTAATAAAACAGGAACTCTTTCGCCTCTGAGTGCCCTTTCTACACAATATCCCGATTGCCTGTATCAGAGTTAAGGGTCTGTGGTATCATTCTTAAGTGTGTGTGATTATTATTTAGTGAAATATGTTTAAAACATATTTGATATTTCTTAGCTTCCTAAAGTTATTCCTGCTCCTATATGAAGTGAAATAATTGTTTGTGTTTTTATATTCTAATATGTCAGACTGAAGGGGTCTTCCCCTGATTCTTCGGGAAAAGTTGACTGAGATGATTAGCCAGAAAAAAAGGTCGCTTTTTAATCTTTTGCCAGGCTTTTACTTTTTTCCTGTTTTCATTTAGATAAAACAGAAAGAAGAAATATTATTTGCAGGAACGTTACAGGGAATAGTGGTCATTATTGTGGAAAGTATGCTCTAAGTGCTGACTAGGGATAGAAAAATAACATGTTAACCCCATGTGAACCCTGAACAGGCTTGGTTTTTATTTTTTTACTCCTTCAATTTCTAAAAATTAGAGATGTTTTAAAAATTCTAAATAGGCATTATTTAATAGTACTTTTATGACTTAAAGGTTGTATTCTTACTGAATTTTTGTTTATACTCTTTCTTTTGAAATACATAATTCAAGCCAAACACTTATATCAAAGGAATGGGGTGATGGGAAGTTTATAAGAAATCTAGCATTTAGTTCAAATGTATTTTGCTTTCTCTACAATAATAAAGACACTGAAGACTAGGATTTCTTAATAAAGAAGATTTTCTTTAGATGTCATTGATCTATGAGATAAGGACTTTTTTTAAAAATTCCATCTGATAATGCACATCATTTCAGCATCAGAAAATTTCAGCTGCCTCTCTTACTATTATTTCTTTAGTTATAGAGTTTATGTGTTTTGGTTTCACTTTGATTTAATTTGTCAAAAGATTCTTAATTTCTTGCTCTGAAATTTTAGGTCCGAATAAATACTGGAAAGAATACCACTTTAAAATTCAGTGAAAAGAAAGAAGAAGCCAAACGTAAACGAAAGAACAGCACTGGCAGTGGCCACTCTGCCCAAGAGCTGCCGACCATCAGGACTCCTGCAGACATTTACAGGTGGGAGGTGCTCACAGCTGCAGGGCAGTCTGCTGGCCTTGCCTCTCTTTCTGCCACTGAACCTTTACTGGAGAAGGTTGACTGTAACACAGAAGACCCTCACTGAAAAGTGAAGTGTTCTGAGGAGTTAACTTAGGATCCGATAGGCTGACCGGCTGGCTGTAGCTTCCCAGTCCAGGGCAGTGGGAATGGAGGATTTTTTTTTTTTTTTTTTCCACTTTCTCCTCTTCACCAGTGCTTTTGAAACATTTCCAAATGGTCTAGTCAGAAAATTTTGTATCTTCAGAAAGCATTTTTGTTTCCAGTGGGCTAGGTCCCTACGTTTCTACCACAGCCGTAACATGCTTGGCATGCAGTTTACCTTTTCAGAGTAGAAATTATACTGTTGCAGGTTTTTTTTTTTTCCTTTTTTTTGGAATTGTTTGTTGAGAAAACTATCACTTGAAAATACCTACTGTTTTTATGACCCTTATTTATAAATCAGTGAAAATTGCTAAATGTATACGTGGGTCTAAAACTTCATGTAGAATTTTGGCACAGCATGCTATTGCCACCTACGACATGTTTAAAAATAACATGCTGTGTTTTTGTTCTCACTCATAGGTGGGAATTGAACAATGAGAACACTTGGACACAGGATGGGGAACACCACACACTGGGGTCTGTCATGGGGTGGGGGGAGGGGGGAAGGATAGCATTAGGAGATACACCTAATGTAAATGATGAGTTAATGGGTGCTGCACACCAACATGGCACATGTATACACATGTAACAAACCTGCACGTTGTGCACATGTACCCTAGAACTTAAAGTATAATAAATAAATAACATGCTGTGTTTTATTATTAGGCCAGAGAAATATCTTTCAAAATAGTATGAAGATACCATTTGAGGCTATAAAATTATTGTGATTGTGACTATTTTAGATATAAGATTGTAATAAAAATTTTCAGATTAATTTCTAGAATAGATTCAAGGAAATTTTCAAAAAGTTGTTCTCAGTTTTATGAGTTACGTACTGTGAATGCGTATGTGTTTTGAATATCACAGAGCCTTTGTTGATGTTGTGAATGGAGAATATGTCCCTCGCAAATCCATCCTGAAGTCTCGAAGTAGAGAGAATAGTGTGTGTAGCGATACCAGTGAAAGCAGTGCTGCTGAATTTGATGATAGGCGGGGAGTTTTGAGGAGTATCAGCTGCGAAGAAGCCACTTGCAGTGACACCAGTGAGAGCATTTTGGAAGAGGAACCACAAGAAAATCAACAAAAGAAACTTTTGCCCTTATCAGTAACACCTGAGGTGTGTGTGTGTATCTTTTAATTCTTTATTTCATATAGTATCTTTGACCAGTTTTAGCTATTTAATCTGAAAAGTCATAAGATTAAATTAATTCTAGGTTTTATACTTTCTTGGTACTAATTAATAAAAAATTAATAGTCACAAACGGCACAAATATTGTGATATTCAAATAGTTTATTTTTTGATAAACACATTACTTGTCTTAACGTTCTATTTCAGCAAAATGGGAAATTTAAAATGTCTTACTTGGCATTATGTATTACATTTGTAGCTAGGAAATTATTTCGCAGTTTATTTTAAATAAATTACCAGTAGGTCATTTTCTGATAGTGTAAGGAGCAGATTACATTATTCTCTTTTAAATACCTTGGCTAAGTTAAAGAAAAATAATGCATGCATAGCAGATAATTATCTAAAGTCTAATATTTTACCCTGTACCAGTGAAACTTAACTCTTGGGGGATTATGGAATTGTTTTATAATCTGATGAAAGCTGTAGACCCTGTCCTTAGAAAAAATAGTGCACACTCAATACACTTTCACCCACCACGCTTCTTACAGTTTTTGGTGGTGGTGCAGGGGAGGTTAGGAAATCCCCAAATAAGGATGTCTGTGAAATATAAGGCTATTGATTTCTTCATTCTTGTGTTTTGGTGCGTATTTGAAGTTTTCAATTTAAAAAGTATTTAGGAAGATTGGGGAACCCATGCCTGGATCAAACCAGTGTACACATTTGTATATACAATAAGATACATGCATATATATAACCTTATCTAAAAATTCCATTGCTTTTACTAAATGGTATTATACTCAGTGTATTAAGTGGTAATTGGGGATGGAGATTGGTAGCATTTAGGGACAGTACATTTGACTAGAATGTTTTTTTCCCCTCTTCTTAGTATAATGATCTTAGGTGACCTGGAAAGTATCTTACCTTATTTGATAGTCTTCCATACTGTTAGAAAACAGGTAATGGATGTTATCAGGTAATTGCTGATAAATGTTTGAAAATTAGTTTTTTGTAAGGACCTAGTGTATCATGGTACAGCTAGAGTGTGGAACCTATTTTTTATTTCACCCTTAGTAGCTTTGCATTTTGTATGGAAATGTTTAATAGTAGTTGCTATAAATTTTTTAACATCAAAGAAATAGTTCATGAGTATGGTAAGTACTTTGGAAGATATCCTTTTCAGTATCTTTTTAAATGCTAAAATACCTCTTTTTCAAAGGCATTTTAAATAGAAGAAGGAGAAGAAGGCTCTGTGCTCATTGTGATAAAGTGGAGTTTTTAGGAAAGTAAGCTTTAAGCTGCTTTTACCAGTTGAACTCCAAAAATAATGTAGGAGAGAGAAGGCTTTCTTTGTTTTTGTTTCAGTGGTGGGGCAAGGTAGAAGAAGGTGGCTTTTTAAATTATTTAGGTGTTACGTTGTTTTAACTAATTTTGAGCACTTGGTAGACAGAGGAAAACAAAATGTACATTAAAGTTCACCTGTCAGATTTTCATTTGTAGAGGGAAGGATGGAGGTTCTAAATACCAGCAATATTAAAAAAAAAAAAATTAACTCCTTGTGTCTTACCTATTTTTGTTTAAAACGACATGTACAGATATTTCCAGCAATTTATGCACATTGTTTAATTCTGTTCCCGTTGAACATATAGTTGACCAGATTAAATGCAGCAAACATACAGTAGTGAAATTGAGTCATTTCTTTTTTTGTGGAACTTCTGATTTCTGTCATTGAGTTAATTATATTAAAATTTTGAAACCTGTACTTATTCCTACTAGTATCAGCACTTTTATTTTTCAACTTCCACTGATCTTTTAAAATTGAGGCAATATGCAGTAAAATATTTAAATAATTGCATAAACACCACCAAAGAGATATCAGTTAGAAATGTCAGTACTGGTGAAACTAAGCTATTGGCTAGCAGGCAGCAAGGCCATCATAGGATAGCTCATTCATCAACTGATGTACAAAAGTCAGAGTTTGACACCCTAATAGCATTTTTATTTTAATACATTATTTTTCACAGCATCGGCTGGACATGAATGGAATGTATGAAAGTTTGAAGACCTTTTATTTATCCATTTCTTTTTTTTCCCAGATAAAATTTACATTTTACATTTTGTTTTCTTCATGTTTGCTGTAAAAATTACTTCTATTTGGTGGTGAAATTAAAACTTAATGGTGTTGGTTTATCTGAACAATTAGTATTTTGGTGTAGTAGTGTTGTCTAGCCAAAAATCTTGTGAATTTACTTTTAATGAAAAGAATTGCCAAATTAGTGAATGGGAAGATTTTGTGGGTGTCTTATTTGCATTTTATTACCATAACCTGACTTTTGTTTTCTAGGCTTTTTCTGGAACTGTTATAGAAAAAGAATTTGTATCACCTTCCTTAACACCACACCCAGCCATTGCTCATCCTGCACTACCCACTATTCCAGAACGAAAGGAAGTTCTGTTGGAAGCATCAGAAGAAACTGGAAAGAGGGTTTCAAAGTTTAAAGCTGCCAGATTGCAACAGAAAAACTAGGCCCTGTCTAGGAAATGGGAATTTACATCCTAAAACCTAGTTGTTCATTTGTTTAGAATATCTATAGCAAAGTAGGTTACATGTAGTTTGAAATAAGGTATCCTGAGTTACTTTGGCAACAAGTTCTTTTACCCTTACCAGTGGTATTTGAAAAAAATCAAAGTAACTGTCTGAATACTTTAATATCAGCTTGTTTTGTTAATTCTCTGAATACTGTCAACACTCTTGTCTAAGTTTGCCTTTATGATGCAGTGGCAGCATTTTGAATTACTTTTCAAAGAATACTGTTCATATGCATTGTTTTTGCGTTTCAAACTAAATACAGGCAGTTTTGTGCCAGCTGTGATGTTGTGCATACCATATGGACCATTTTAAAATTTCAAATAGATTCAACAATTATATTACTTGCTTTCACATTTTAAAGGCACTTTAAAAAAATCTACTTCTCGTAGGTTTTGCGGCTAGTTGGCTATTCAAGAAACCTCGACCCTCTGAATGTCATACTGTAGTCTTTAAGGAAGAAAGCTACATGAATTAATTGTACTCTATGGGAAAATTTCTTTGGAAAGATATTTTGTAAAACTTTTTTTTCCAAGTAAAAACTTTATGAAACTTGGTCTCAAAAATGTTGTGAACTTTATGATTCAAAATTGAGTACAGATATGTCCTTGATTGATATGTATGCTACATGTATCACACAACAGATCTGGAATTCTTTCAGTTCCTCAGATACTTCTCCCTTAGTTTTTGCAGTTTCACTGGGATTATGTTTTGGGAAACAAGGAAAGGTCTAGATGCTTAAACATTTTAAATAAAAATTCCTTACAGTTTCATCTTCCCAACATTTTCATTCTTTAAGGCTACTTTCCTACTAACTGAAATAACACATTTACTTTTACCACAATTCCTCAAAATAAATTTATTCTAACATTGAAAATAACATTACAAGTTAATCATTAGCTTGATGCATGCTAAAATGTAGCTTTTAAAAAGCATTCTGCATTAGTACTAAAATAAGCCATCAATGCCAGTCCACCCTCTATTCATGGCTAAATTTTTAAAGGTTATTTATAGCTTCTTTAATGAATTCTTCTTAAACAAAGTGAAATTATGTCCTAGAAAAGTAGAAGCTATTCGTAACTAGAGCAGTGCAACTTTAAAGTTACATGAATATGTATTTTAATGACAAGGGGGCGAGCTTGCATCCCCACTAGTTAATGGATAATTCAAACTGAGGACTGATTTTGAAAGATCACCTAAAAATGTAGATTTGTTCTTTAGTAAATTTAGATCAACTATGCATATATTTTGTAGTTAAATCTTTCAGTCCATGCCCCAACCCTCACCAAAACAAAGCAGAAATTACACACACAAAGATGCTCCAGTTAGGAATTGCTATTCACATGAGGCTTTCTGTGCTAGATTTTTTTCTCAGAAACAAACTTTACTGTAGGACTATTGTGGTGTTCTTAACAGATTTGTAATTTCAAGATGCGTGTCATTAAATAATTTTTCATGTTCACAAACTTGATTTTGAGCCTGTCTGTTACATCTTTCGGATAAGTTTTCCCTCATAGAACAAGATGGTAGTAGAAGCAGATAAAGTGTTTGATAACACATTTTTGCATGTTCTGCTCTGGAGACCATGAAATAGTGTTGCCCCATTTCATAGCTTCAGTCTTATAACAGAGTATTAAATTGTAATTTAAAATTATAGCTTTTTTATATTAAAGTTTGGGACAAAATGAAGCAGGTCTTACCTGTTCTGTTTTAAACCATTATAAAACAGAACAGTAGACCAAGAGATTCTCTTTTAAACTTTCTATTTTGAAATATAATAACTTTAGTCTTTCAGAAAATTGCACAAAATAGTACCAAGAGTTCCCATATACCCTCATTTCATTCAGCCTCCCTCAATATTGTGATATAGAACCGTAATATAATTATCCAAATCAGGAAATTTATGTTGGTGCAATAGCGTTAGACCTAAATTACAGATCTTACTTGAATTTCACCAACTTTTCCACCAAATTTTCCATTAGAAAAAGAACTAGTGTTCTTCTGTTCCCCACATCTTGTCTATGACCCTATCTTGCATTTATTTGTTACTTACTGCTCCTTAGTCTTTCCTCCAATCTCAGACAGTTCCTCAGTTTGTCTTTCATAACTTTGATACTTTTGAAGAGTACTGGTGGGATATTTTGAGGATGTTCCTCAGTTTGGATTTGTTTGATGTACTCAGATGCCTTGAGGTTTTGCAATTTTGAAGAGAATACCACAGAAAATGCATCATATCAAGAAGTGCATTCTAGTGTGTCATTTCAAGTTCCTTATTTTGGTGTATCAGTCTTAATCACTTGGTTAAGGTGGTGTCTGCCAGGTATCTCCACTGCAAAATTACTGTTTCCCTTTGTAGTTAATATCTTGGGAGAGATACATGAGACATGAAAATTCTTTTCTCCTCCAACTTATGCTAAGTTTTGCATTCATTGGTGGATCTTGTCTGTAACAATTACCACTGTGGTGTTTGCCTAAAGGTGATTTTCTGTTTTGCTCTTTTGCACATTTATTTCTTGAAATTCTTTTATAATAACAAGCTTTGCCTCCATACCTCTCTCTCCAAGTTTATTTGATTATTTGTATCTGTGGACACCTGGATATTTTATTATATGGGTTAAAATTCATTACTTACATCATTGTTTTGTTGCTCAAATTCCTCTGCATTTGCCCATTAGGAACTCCTTTGAGTTAACTCCTAAGTTCTTTAACAAGTTCCCATATTTTTTTGGAAACTTCCTTACTGGCACCACAAAATACTACAGGACCATCTATTTTTCCTCTCCCAGCCCTGGAAACAACCACTTCAAGGAACCGTGGTTCCTTTAAGTGGAAAATGGTATTTGGAAACCAACATTTGTTCAGTTAAGTATACTAATTGCCAATAGGGTGTCATTGCCTCTTGGGCCTTTAAGCAGATACAGCTAGGAAATATATGTATGTGTATTAATGAATATACATTTATGTATCTGCTTATTAAAAACTTGTGAGTTTTGTACTGATACTTCTGATTCTAATTTAACACCACAGGATTAATTTCTGGTTTTCCTTATTTGTTATTTTTTCCAACATGGGTAACCTGCTTCTTGTCTGCAGTGTATTTACTTACTGTTTTTTTGTTGTTCTTTCAGTGTAATATACATGTAGTTTCAGAAGAGCTAATTCATACCCTAGGAGAAACACATTAACTACATTGCACTGTTGTGCAATTCTTTTTGGGTTTTGCCTCATATATCATCAGTCAAGAAACAGTTTTTCAAAGTTACTGAGGTTCTTTTCTTTCCCACCCTCTCTGATCTGTGGACTGATTTGTACTCTTGGTCCATTTTTTACTGTTTGAGGGTTCTCTCCACATCCTGGTTGATTTTAATGGTTTATTTTTTCAGTATGTGAAAAATATGTGAAACATGGTATTCAGAGTGTGAGCTTTGTAAAAGGATATGCATGGAGAAGTGTTGTTCGTACCTCATTCCTCCCACCCCATTCCCGTTCCTAGCTGCTTTCTCTCACTTTCCCACCTGCCCATAGTAAGTAAGCTCTAGTTTCTTGTTTAGCCTTTCTATGTCTCTTGCACAAATCCCCACCTACCTACTATAAAGAACCAATATTTTTAGCTTCTGGTTTAACTTTTCTATATTCTATACTCATAGCAAATACATGTATATTTTCTTTTTCCTTTTTTTCTTTTCTTTTTTCTTGAGACAGGGTCACTTTTGCCCAGGCTTGAGAGCAGTGGTGCAATCTTGGCTCACTGCAACCTCTGCCTCCTGTGTTCAGGTGATTCTCATGCCTCAACCTCCTGAGCAGCTGGGACTACAGGTATGTGCCACCATGCGCAGGTAATTTTTTTTTTTTTTTGTATGTTTTTGTAGAGACAGGGTTTTGCATCTTGGTCAGGTTGGTCTAGAACTCCTGACCTCAAATGATCTACCTCCCTCAGCCTCCCAAAGTGCTGGAATTACAGGCGTGAGACACTGTGCCCGGCCAATTTTCTTACATGCATTTATTTCTTACATGAAGAAAGACATTGTCCATTGCACTTTAATTTTTTCAGTTAATATTATGCCCTTGCAATCCCTCTGTGTCAGTTTTTCTGCCTTCTTTTTTTTTTTTTTTTTTAAACAGCTATAGTACTCCGTTGTATAGATGGTACATAATTTGTTCAGCCACTTTCCTAGGTATGGGCGTTTAGGTTGTTTGTGATGTTTGGCAATTACATATAATGATGCAATGAATAACTTTATATACGTATTTTTGTATCATTAGAGGTATATCTTCAGGGTAGATTTCTAGGAGTAGGACTGTTGGGCCATATGAACACTTACTTTGATTTCTTTAAAACATAGTAAAATCTGTTTTGAAGTATATTTGTTTTGTTCCCTTATTGAGGACATAGTGGTTTTTTGTTTGTTTGTTTGTTTGTTTGAGACGGAGTCTTGCTCTGTCGCCCAGGCTGGAGCGCAGTGGCCCGATCTCGGCTCACTGCAAGCCCTGCCTCCTGGTTCACGCCATTCTCCTGCCTCAGCCTCCCGAGTAGCTGGCACTATAGGCACCTGCCACCACGCCCGGCTAATTTTTTGTATTTTTAGTAGAGACGGGGTTTCACTGTGTTAGCCAGGATGGTCTTGGTCTCCTGACCTCGTGATCCGCCTGCCTCGGCCTCCCAAAGTGCTGGGTTTACAGGCGTGTGCCACCGCCCCTGGCCCGAGGACATAGTTTTAACATATACGTATGTCTGCATATCATTGATGATTTTTTAGAATGATTCTGGGGCAGTATGGTATCTTAAAGGGGTTTCAGAATCATTAAAAACATTGTGTTACATAATGATTATGTTCATTTTACTAAAATTTGATTTTTTAAAAATTGGTCATGCATATTTAAGAGCTTTCCATTCGTTGAAATAATTCCTAATTTGTGAAATGCAGGTGTCTATTTTACAGATTTGTCTCCTTCATAAGAAACAGGTTTTCAAGGGTAAAACTGATCTTTATCTATCTGTTCTTTAGGTGGTGGCATGTAGGCTGTCAAGCAAAGGCCTATTAAGTGAATTCCTCAGTTAAAATAAATATGATTTATATATTTAATTGGTCAGTATTAAATTTTTACATTTTAAAATAATTTAAATTTCATTTTAGGAGAATATCATTTAGGATTAAAGAATGTTTTTGCAGTTCCCTTAACCAATAAGTCACAAAGAGTTAAATTTTTTTTTAGCACTTACTATGTGTCATGCATTTTTAGCACACTTGGTGTGGATTATCTCATTTAATTGCTCACAGCATCCCAGTGAGGTAGGCACTATTGTTTTACCCTTCACCCTCATCCTAAGACAGAGACTAACATTTTAAGCCACACAACTAACTGTTAAGTAGGTTACACTCAGGCAGCTTTGCTCCAGAACCAGCACTCGTAACACATTTTTTTGACTTTTTTTTTTTTTTTTTTAACATTGCCATCTAAACAAGACACTCAGCTAGTGAGGAAATACGTGATCTATATGATGTCTCCATAATTTCACCTACTCACAATGAGGCCACCTTTTAAAAAATCTGAATTTTTGAAGCCTGTTTTGTTTGTTAAACTTTCTACATAAGAAAATTAATGTTGACTTGGTGGAATAGGGTGGAGTTTTTCAATGATGTTATTTGGCCATATACACAAAAGGAATATGATAGGTGGAGAATAGTAAAATTAAGAAGTAATCAGTGTAACAGTATCTCTCTGAAAAGCTGCTCATTTTTTTCTTTATGTGAATTTAGGCATTGTGTGCATGTGAGTTTAAAATTAGTGTGTTCCTCATCAAGTGACCTCATAGTGACCGTTTTTATCCCTAATCATGTTTTTTCCTTTAGAGAGTAATAGAGCTAGATATTTTCCTAATATAACAGGTTCCATCTTTTGTGTGTGAGACAGCTTTCTGTTTTGTTTTTGTTTATATGCATACATGCACCTAATACAATTATGCTATTATTAGTGTAAACAGTTGTTTCAGTACCTTTAGTGATGTTTGGTTACATGGATGAATTGTGCAGTGATGAAGTTGGAGATTTTACTGCATCTGTTACCCGAGTAGTGTACGTTGTACCCAATATGTAGTTTTTTATCCCTCACCCCACACCCGGCCTCCCCCTTCTGAGTCTCCAGTGTCCATTATATTACTCTACTCTGTATGCCTTTTCGTACCCGTAGCTTAGCTCCCACTTATAAGTGAGAACAGGTGGTATTTGGTTTTCCACCCCTGAGTTACTTCTCTGGAGGATAATGGCCTCCAGTTCCATCCAAGTTGCTGCAAAAGACATCATTTCATTCACTTTTATGGCTGAGTAGTATGCCATGGTGTATATGTACCGCATTTTCGTTATCCACTTATTGACTGACAGACACTTAGGTTGGTTCCATATCTTTGCAGCTGTGAATTGTGTTGCAATAAACGTGCAGTTGTCTTTTCGATACAGTGACTTCTTTTCCTTTGGGTAGATAGTAGTGGGATTGCTGGATCAAACGGTAGATCTACTTGTAGTTCTTTGAGAAATCTCCATAGTGTTTTCCACAGAGGTTGTACTAATTTACATTCCCACCAGCAGTGTATAAGTGTTCCCTTTTCATCACATCCATGCATTATCTATTGCTTTTTGACTTTTTAGTAATAACCATTGTAGCTGGGGTAAGGTGGTATCTCATTGTGGCTTTAATTTGCATTTCCCTAATGAATATTTTTTCATGTTTGGCCGTTTGTTTATCTTCTTTAGAGAAATGTCTGTCATTTGCCCACGTTTTAATGGGAATTTTTTTCTTGTTGATTTGTTTGAGTTCCTTGTAGATTCTGGATATTAGTCCTTTGTCAGATACATGGTTTGCAAATATTTTCTCCCGTTTTGTGGGTTGTCTGTTTACTCTGATGATTGTTTCTTTGACTGTGCTGATGCTTCTTAATCTAATTAGGTTATTTTTTAAAATTTATTTTATTTTATTTTATTTTATTTTTTTGTGACGGAGTCTTGCTCTGTCACCTAGACTGGAGGGAGTAATCTCGGCTCACTGCAACCTCCACCTCCCAGGTTCACGTAATTCTCCTGCCTCAGCCTCCCGAGTAGCTGGGAATTACAGGCGTGTGCAACCACACCTGGCTAATTTTTGTATTCTTAATAATAGAGATGGGGTTTCACAATGTTGGCCAGGCTGGTCTCAAACTCCTGATCTCACGTGATTTACAAAGTTGTAAAAAACCCTAGCTGAAATAAAATAAACTACAAGGGTGGCTTTAATACTTCTGAAGACACAATAGCACCTGCCTTGGCCTCCCAAAGTGCAGGGATTACAGGCATGAGCCACTGCACCCAGCCCTAATTAGGTTCTATTTATTCATTTTTGTTTTTGTTGATTTACTTTTGGGGTCTTAGTCATAAATTGTTTGCCTAGGCCAATGTCTGGGAAAGTTTTTCTAGGTTTTCTTCTAGAATTTTTATGGTTTCAGGATTTATATTTGTCTTTAATCCATCTTCAATTGATTTGTGTATATCGTGAGAGATGAGGATCCAGTTTCATTCTTCTACATGTGGCTATCCAGTTTTCCCAGCACCATTTATTGCATTTATTGACTAGGGTGTCCTTTTCCCCAGTTGATGTTTTTGTATGCTTTGTTGAAGATCAGCTGGTTCTAAGTATTTGACTTTATTCCTGGGTTCTCTATTCTGTTCCATTGTTCTATGTATCTATTTTTATACCAGTGCCATGCTGTTTTGGTTACTATAGCCTTGTATTATAATTTGAAGTCAGGTAATGTGATGCCTCCAGATTTATTATTTTTGCTTAGGATTACTTTGGTTATTTGGACTCTTTTTTGGTTCCATATGAACTTCAGAATTTTTTTCTAATTTTGTGAAAAATATTGTTAGTATTTTGATAGGAATTGTATTACGTCTGTGAATTGCTTTGAGCAGTATGATAGCGATTCTTCCAATCTGTGAGTATGGGATATATTTCCATTTGTGTCATCTGTGACGATTTCTTTCAGCAGTGTTTAGTAGCCCACCTTGTTGTGATCTTTCACCTCCTTGGTTAAGTATATTCCTAAGTATTTTATTTTATTCTTGTTTTCAGCAGTTGTAAAAGGGATTGGATTCTTGATTTGATTCACAGCTTGGATGTTGTTGTACAGCATTGCTACTGATTTGTGTAGATTTATTATGTAACCTGAGACTTTACTGAATTTATTTATCAAATTTAGGAGTCTTTTGGAGGAGTCTTTAGGGTCTTCTAGGTGTAAGATTGTTATCAATGGCGAACAGAGATAATTTGACTTCCTCTTTTCCAATTTGGATACCCTTTCTTTCTTTCTCTTGCCTGATTGCTCTGGCTAGGACTTCCTGAAAAAAGTTTTTAACCTACTCTGACAGTGTCTTAAAACTGTCAAGTATAGTCTGTATTTTATTGTAATTACTCTTACTGGGAGGACTTTACTAATTTGCTTTGGGCATTTTATTTACCCTGCTTGTTGATTGCCTTTCTTCTTTTTTTTTTTTTTTAACTATTGCTCAGACTTAAGTACTTCCCTCTTCCTCTACTGATGGGGAAGTTACATATTTGCTATATTTTAATGTTTTGGCACTTGAAAAGTATGTACTATTATGATCACTTTATTGTAGCGTTTATAGTACTTGGTTTCATTTGTATCTAACAGCTTTATTGAGGTATAATTTACATGTTGTAACATCCACTTGACAGTATGCACTTTGGGGTTTTTTAGTAGATTTTGAGTTGTGCCATGTTGACCACAACTCAGTTGTAGAACATTTCCATTGTTTTAAAAACATCCCTTTTGCCTATTTACAGTAAATTCCCATTCCTATCCCCAACCTCGGGACACCTTAACTAATATGCTTTCTCTATAGAGTTCTCTTTTCTGGACAATTAATAGAATCATACAGTATGTAGTGTTTTGCATTTACCTTTCGATATAAGGTTTTTGAGGTTCATCCATTTTTTAAAAATCATGCATCAGTAACTTGTTTTTTCTTATTGCTGCATGATATTACATAGTATGGATATACCACATTTTGCTTATTCATTCACAAGTTGATAGACCCTGAATTGTTCAGGCTATAGTCAATAATGTTGCTATGAACATTCATATATCAGCCCTTGTGTGAATATGTGTTTTTATTTATTTAGGGTAAATACCTAGGAGTGGAATTGTTGGGTTGGATGGTGAATTCAGGTTTAACTTTTTAAGAAATTGCACAGTTTTTCAAAGAGGCTGTATAATTTTATATTCCTATCAGCAATGTTTGAGATTTCCAGTTTCTCCAAATCTTTGGCAGCACTGTTACTATTTTGTCTTTTTTATTATAGCCTTTATAGTGGCTGTGGAATATAATAATTGTTTTAATTTACATTTCTGTAGTGACTAATGATGTTGAAGGTCTTTCCATGTGCTTTTAGTTCTATTTACATCTTCTTGGAAGTATCTATTCAAATCTTTGGCTCAGTCTTTAATTCGTTGTCTTACTGAGTTATAAGAAGTTCTTTTTAAAAATTTATTTATTTTAATTAGAGACAGGGTCTTGCTCTGTCACCCAGTAGGGTGCAGCGTCATGATCATGGCTCACTGCAGCCTTGACCTCCTGGGCTCAAGTGATCCTCCCACCTCAGCCTCCTGAGAAGCTGGGATTACAGGCACGTGCCACCATGCCCAGCTAATTTTTAAATTTTTTGCAGAGGCAGGGTCTCGCTGTGTTGCCCAGGCTGATCTAGAACTCCTAGCTTCAAGCAATGCTCCTGCATAGACCTCCCAAAGTGCTGGGATTACAGGTGTGTTTAAGAGTTCTTTATATAGTCTAAATACAAGCCCTTTGTCAAATATATGAATTGCAAATATTTTCTCTAAGTCTGTGGCTTGTCTTTGATTTTTTAAATGTCTTTTGAAGCACAAAATCTTTAGTTTTAATGAAGTCCAATTGATATATATATAAATTGTATATTATACCTCAATATATATTATACCTCCATAAAGCTGTTAGATACAAATGAAACCAAAGTACTATAGACACAAATGAAACCAAAGTACTATAAACACTACAATAAAGTGATCATAATAGTACATACTTTTTAAGTGGCAAAACATTTATATATATATATATATATATATATATATATTTGTGGTTAGTGTTTTTGGTATCTTATCTAAGAATTCTTTAATCCAGAATAATAAAACTTTTCTCCCATGTTTTCTTCTAGAAGTTTTATACTTCAGCCCTTAAGAGTTAGGGCTATGATCTGTTTTGTGTGTGGGGTGAGTCCAGGGTCTAAATCTGACTTTTTGCACGGATAATTTTAATACCATTTAATAGTTCTAGAGCTGTTGAAAAGACTGTCCTTTTTGCAGTGAATGCTTTAGCATCTTTTTTTGAAAATAGTTGACTATAAACATAAGGTTGTTTGTGTACTGAGTGCTTGTCTGTCCTTATATCACTTCCAGTGGTCTTAATTACTGTGGCTTTACTTACAACAAACTTTCAAATATGGAACTGTTAAACCCTTCAATTTTGTTCTTCTTCAAAATTTTTTTGGGGTATTCTGAGCCCTTTCCATATCCACATAAATTTTAAGGTCAGCTTACCCACTTCTGCAAAAATGCCTTTTGGGATTTTTACAGGGATTGTGTTAAATCTGTAGATGAATTTGGGGAGAATTGCCATGCTTATATTGAGTCTGCGAATCTGTGAACATGGAATGTTTATTTGTTTATATCTTGATTAGTTTCTCTCAGTGTGTATAAAAGATTACTTTCAAAACATTGTTTTCAGTTTACAAATCTTTCGTTAAATTTATTCCTAAATTTTTAATTCTTTCAGGTGCAGTTGTAAATGGAGTTTTTTCCTTAATGTCATTTTTGAATTGTTCGTTGATAGTATATGTATAATTAATTTTTGTATATTGGCTTTGTATCCTGCAACCTTCCTGAGCTCACTTATTAGTTCTTGTCAAGGGGGTATGTGTGAGAGGGAGAGTGAGTGAGTGTATGTGTGTGATTGTATATTCTTTAATATTTGCTACGTATAGGATTGTGTCATTTGTGAATAGAGAATCTTACTTCTTTCCAATCTTGATTCCTTGTCTTTTTCTTGCCTGATTATATTGGCTAGAGTCTCTAGTAAACCTTGAATAGAAGTGGGTGAGAACACATATCCTTCCTTGTTCTCAATCTTAGGGAGAAGATATTCAACCTTTCATCAGTAGGTATGATGTTGGCTATAGGTTTTCTGTAGCTGCCTTTTATTAGATTGAGAAAAATTCCTTTTATTCCTAGGTTTGTTGGAGTTTTCTTTCATGAATGGAGTTGAATTTTTCAGATGCTTTTTATGCAGCTCTTGTTCCTTCTTTAGTATAATACATTAATTTTCTGATTAAATTTTCTGATTAAATTAATTTTCTGATTAAACCAATCCTGCATTCCTGGGATAAAGCCCATTTTTAATGTGCGTGATCCTTTTTATATGTTACTGAATTTGGTTTGCTGATGTTTTGTTGAGAATATTTGTGTATATATTCATGAGGGATATTGATCTGTCATGTTCTATTTTTGTGATGTCTTTGTTTGGTTTTTATATAAGGATAATATTGACCTCACAAAATCAGATGGGAAGTATACTCTTCTGGATGAATTTGTGAAGGACTAGTACTATTTCTTCTTTAAATGTTTGATAGAATTCATCAGTGAAACCATTGGGCCTGCAGTTTTCTTTGTGTAAAGATTTGTAATTGCTATTAAAGTTCTTATTTTAAGTCTATTTAAGTTTTATATTTCTTCTTGAGTCCATTTGATAATTTGACTCTTTGTAGGAATTTGTCCATTTCATGTAAATTATTGCATTTGTCATCATGAAGTTGTCCAAAGTATTCCTTTATAATCCATTTAATTTCTTAAGTTGGCAGCAATTTCCTTTTTATTTTACTTTTTTTGTAGAGACAGGGTCTCACTATGTTGTCCAGGCTGGTTTCGAACTCCTAGGCTCAAGTGATCCTCCTGCCTTGGCCTCCCAAAGTGCTGGTATTGCATGTGTGAGGCACCGTGCCTGGCCTGTGATTTCCTTCTGATTTTGCTAATTTTTGTCCTATATTTTTTGTAATTCTAACTATAGGTCTGTCAGTTTTATTGACCTTTTCAGAGAAACTTTTTGATTTTGTTGATTTTCCTCTAGTTTTCTATTCCAGTGACTTCTACTTTAATCTTTATTATTTCCTTTCTTCTTCCTTGCTTGGGCTTAGTTTGGTCTTCCTTTTATAGTTTTTAAAGGTGTTAATCTATTGATTTGAGACTACTGTCTTCTAATGTAGGTGTTTAAAGATATAAATTGACCTCTAGGCACTAACCCTTAGCTGCATCCAGTGACATTTGATTTGTTTTAATTTTTCTTTAGTTAAAAATATTTTCTAATTTCTCTTGAGATGTCTTTTTTGACTCATGGGTTACTGTAATATGTATTGTTTAATTTCCAAATATTAGTGGGTTTCTCAAGTTTCTTCCTGTTGGTTCCTGCTTTAATTGTGTCGTGTCTGGAGAAAACATTTATTATGTCTTTAGTTTTTAAAAATTCATTAGGACTTTTTAAAAATGGGTAGCATATGTTCTCCCGTGTGTGCTTCAAAAGAATACGTATTCTGTTGTTTTATGTAGTGTTCTGTTGATGTCATGTCAAGGTCATTGATATTGTTGTCTTCTGTATTCTTGCTGATTTTTTGTCTACTTGTGCTATCCGTTATTGAGAGTGGGATATTGAGGCCTTACACTATTATTGTTAAATAGTCCTACCTTTCAAGTTTTGTTAGTTTTTGTTTCATGCATTTTTTTCTCTGTTGTTAGGTACATATATGTTTGTCATTGTCATATCTTCTGATTAATTGAAGCTTTTATTATTACAAAATGCCCCTTTTTTCTCTAGTAACATTTTAATTTTAAAGCCTATGTCAGTTTTGTCTGATATGATTATGACCACTCCACCTTGGTTACGGTTATGCTTATGTGGTATCTCTTTTTTCATCCTTTTTGTTGCAGCCCATTTATGATTTTGAATTTTAGCATTTGTATCTTGTGGGCAGCATGTGGTTGAATTTTGTTTTTAAAAAGTCTATTTTGCCAGCCTTTTTATTGAAATGTGTGTTAATTCATATAATTGTTGATATGGCTCATTTACATATCAATAGCTCATGCCATTTTGTTAGTCATTTTTTATATGTCATGTCTTTTTTGTTCCTCTGTTCCTCCTTGGTTACCTTTTTTTGTGTATGTTAAATAAATCTTTTAGTATAAACTTTGAATTCCTTTACAAAAAGAAACTGTACTTTTTTTTTTTTTAAACCCACAAATTTATTTCTTACATTTGTGGAAACTGGGAAGTCAAGGTTAGCAGCTGATTTGGTTCCTGCCGAGGGCTCTCTTCCTGGGCTGCAGATGGCCTCCTGTGTCCTCACATAGTAGAAGAGAGCTTTACTCTTTTTTTGAGTTATTTTATAGTGGTTGCTCTAGAGTTTATAGGATGCATTGTAACATTATAACCTGCGTCAGAATAATACTAACTTAATTCTAGCAGACTTTGCTTCAGCATAGCTCTAGTCTCTTTTTCCTTTGTCCTATTATTATAATATATTTTATAACAGTACAGGTTTATTATTTATAACTATATGGGTTCATTATTTTTCCATGCAATTATCTTTTAAGTAAGAGAAGAAAACTTAAAAAGAGTATTTTTTCTATTTTTTACATTTGCCTACATAATTACTTTTACTGGTACTTTAATTTTTTATGTGGATTCAGGTTACCATCTGGTGGTGTTTCCTTTCAGCCTGAAGTACTTGCTTTAGCATATCTTGTAAAAAAAAATTTTGGTGGCAACAAATTCTCTTTGTCTATCTGGGAAGATCTTTATTTTTGTCTTCTTTTTTGAAGGATAGTTTTACTGGATTTAGAATTCTTGTTTGACAGTAGAGTATGTTATACCACTGAATTCTGGCCTTCACTGTTTCTTTTGAGAAGTCAGCTGCTAATTTTGCTGGGGTTCCCCTGTGCATGATAAGTCCATTTTTCTCTTGCTGCTTTCAAGATTTTGATGTGTATCGGTGTGGATATTTTAATGTTTATTTTACTTGGATTTTATTGAGATACTTGGATATACAGATTTATACTTCTTACTAAATTTGGAATGTTTTCAGACATTAAAAACTTTTATGACTCTTCAAAAGATGTCAAAACTTGTATGGCCCTCACTATTCTTTTCTTCTGGGATTCCCATTATGCATATGTTGGTATTGATTGTAACCCACAGGTTTCCTACTTGGTTCATTTTTCATTCTCACTTCTGTTCTTCAGATTGTGTAATTTGTATTGATTTATCTTTGAGTTCACTGATTCTTCCTTCTGCATTCAAGTTTGCTGTTGTCCCTCTAATGAAGCTTTCACTTTAGTTACTTTTCAACTCCACAATTTCCATTTTTTAAAAAATGTTGATCTCTTTATTAAGTGTTCTCTGATTAGTCATTGTTTTCATGCTCTGATTAAACACGGTTTTCTTTTGTTCTTTGAAGATGTATTTTTATTGGCTGCTTTGCAGTCTGTCTGTTAAGTCCAACATTTGGGAACCCTTGGAAATAGCTTCTGTTTATACTGAGTATTTTTTTTATACTAGATAAGCCATACTTTCCTGTTTAAAACTGGACATTTTAAATAATACATTGTAACAGCATTTATTTCTGATACTCTCCTGCCAGGGGTTATTGTCCCTTTTTTTGTTTGTTTTATGACTTGGCCAAGATTAATTATGAGTTTTTCTCTACAGCATGTGGCTTCTGATGTCTCTCCTCAGTTATGTTTGACTACTTATGGGTCACCTTGGATCAATATATCTTAGTGATCAGCTGGTGACTGGTCAGAGATTGTACTTAGGCATCTTGTTTTGGTAAGACTTTCATCCTTTGTCAAAGTCTCCGTTTTGTTTGAGGAACACACTGAAAATTTATGCAGTTTACGAGTCTTCCCTGGGGATATGTATATAGTTAGAGCCTTCTCTGGTCTCTCAGCATGTTCATACCCTAATATGCCCATTACCTTTCAAAATGTAAGCTTATCAAGGACTATGATTGTCTCACTTCCTGATTGTTTCTGTTAAATCTCCAGGCAGAAAATTTTTTTCTTCTGATCTCTTGGTTGGCCCAGCTATAGTATTTCAGCTTCAGGTCATCTGTGATGTATGTGGACCTCTCCTATGTTTGGCACTGAAATTGCTATATTTGACAAAGCCCCTGGGCGTTGGGTTTTTCCACATTGTTTCAGATTGAGTCAGCTCCCTACAGTATAAATGCTTCTGGTTTTACAAGCTGTCCCACCCTGTTAGAACTATTGTCTGAAGGAGCTGGGGTGAGGGAGAGTGGTCACAATGCCACATACTGTCATCATTTTTACCCAACTTTCAGTAGTTTTCTTGAATAAACACTTCTTCATTTGTCCTATGTTTTGGTCAATACTCAGAGGTGAAAAGTAGTTGTTTTTGATAATTTTGTCTAATTTTTTTAAAAGTGTGTTTTTTAAGAGCAATTTTAGATTCACAGCAGTACTGAGCAGAAGGTACAGAGATTTTCCATATATCCCATGCTCCCACACCTGCATAGCTTCCCCTATCATCAACATCCCCACCAGAGTGATACATTTGTTACAATAGTTGAATATCCATTGCCACAGTAGTTGAATATCCATTGCCACATCATCACCCGAAGTTGATAGTTTGTATTAGAATTCACTCTTGGTGGACATTCTGTTGCTTTGGATAAATATATAAGAACACATATCCACCATTATAGTTGCTGAGTAGTCTCACTGCCCTAAAAATCCTCTGTGCTGTGCCTATTCATCCGTCCCTATGCCCCAATACCTGGTAATCACTGATTTATAAAATTGTCTCCATAGTTTTGCTTTCTCTGGGATGTCATGTAGTCAGAATCACATAGTGTTTAGCTTTTTAAGATTGGCTTCTTTCTCATTTGAGTTTCCGTAATGTCTTTTCATGGTTTGATAGATCTGAAAATAATATTCCATTGTCGGGATGTACCGCAGTTCATCCATTCACCTACTGAAGGACATCTTGGTTGCTTTCAAGTTTTGGCAAGTACAAGTAAAACTGCTATAAACATCAGTGTGTGGCTTTTTGTGTGGACATACGTTTTCAGCTTCTTTGGGTAAATACCAAGTGGTATGACTGACAGATCATATGGTAAGACTGTGTTTTGTAAGAAACTGCCAAACCGTTTTCCAATCTAGCTGTACTATTTTGCATTCCCACCAGCAATGAATGAAAGTTCCTATTGCTCCACATTCTAGCTAGTATTTGGTGGTGTCACTGTTCTGGATTTTGGCTATTCTAATAGGTGTGTAGTGGTAACTCATTGTCATTTTAATTAGCATTTACCTGGTAACACATGATATGGAGCATCTTTTCAGATGCTTATTTGCCATCTGTGTGTCTTCTGGTGAGGTGTCTGTTAAGGACTTTGGCCCCTTTTTTAGTCAGGTTGTTTTCTTATTGTGTTCAATTTAATACTTATTTGTGTATTTCAGATAACAATCCTTTGTCAGAAATGCCTTTTGCAAATATTTTCTCCCAGTCTGTGGTTTGTCTTTATATTCTCTTGACAGTGTCTTTCACACAGCAGAAATTTTAATGAAGTCCAGCTTATCAGTTTATTCTTTCATGAATCATGCTTTTGCTGTGATATCTAAAAGGCCATTGCTAAATCCAAAGTCATCTAGATTTTCCTCCTATATTCTAGAGTTTTGTAGTTTTGCATTTTATATTTAGGTCTGTGACCAATTTTGAGTTAGTTTTTGTGAAGGGTGTATGGTCTGTGTCTAGATTTGTTTTGCATATGATGTCAGGTTGCTCCAGCACTATTTGTTGCAGACTCTCTGCTCCATTCCATTGCCGTTCCTCCTTTGCCAAAGATCAGTTGACTGTATTTAGGTAGCTCTGTTTCTGAGCTGTCTGTTTCATTTCATTGACCTGTTTCTCTCTTATCAATACCATACTGTCTCGATTGCTGTTGGTTTGTAGTAAGTCTTGAAGTCTGAAAATGTCAGTTAACTTTCTTCTCCTCCCATGTTGTGTTGGGTATTCTGGGTCTTTTGCCTCTCCATGTAAACTTTAGAATCAGTTTATTGGTATCTACAAAATAATTTGCTGGGATTATGAATGGGATTGCATTGAATCTATAGATCAAGTTGGAAAGAACTGATATCTTGACAGTTGAATCTTCCTGTCCATGAACATGGAGTACCTCTCCATTGATTTAGTTCTTTGATTTCTTTTGTCAGAGTTTTGTATATAAGTCTTGTACATAACTTATTAGATTTAAACCTAAGTATTTCATTTTGAGGGTGCTAATGTAGATGGTATTGTGTTTATAATTTCAAATTCCACTTGTTCACTGCTGGTGTATAGGGAAGTGATTGACCATTGTAGCCTTGCTATAATCACTTACAAGTTTCAGGAGGTTTTCTTTTTTGGTTGATTCTTTCCAATTTTCTACAAAGATGATTGTCATCTATGTACAAAGGCAGTTTGGCTTCCTCCTTCCAAATGTGTATACCTTTTATCTCTTTTTCTGTATTATCAAGGACTTGCAATATGAAGTTGAAAAGGAGTGGTGAGAGGGGATATCCTTGCCTTGTTCCTGATTAGCGGGAAGGCTTCAAGTTTCTCACCATTAAGTATGATGTTAGCATGGGTTTTTGTAGATTTTTAAAAATTAAATTGAGGAACTTCACTCTATTCCTAGTTTACTGTGAGTTTTTATTATTAGCAGGTGTTGGATTTTGCCAAATGCTTTTTCTTCATCTATTGATGTGATCATGGGATTTTTTTCTTCTTTACCTTGTTGATGTGATAGATTACATTGATTTTCAAATGTTGAACCACCCTTGCATACCTGGAATAAATCTCACTTGGTCATGGTGTATAATCCTTTTCATACATTTTTGGATTCAGTTTAATAATATTTTCTTGAGTTTTGCATCTGTGTTTATTAGCAATATTTGTCTGTAGTTTCTTGTAATGTCTTTGCCTGATTTTCATATGGTAATGCTGAACTCATAGAAGTAGGGAGTACTCCCCGTGCTTCTATCCATCTGAAAGAGATAGGAGAGAATTGGTGTATTTTTTTTTTCCTTAAATGTTTCATAGAATTCATAAGTGTATCTATCTGGGCCTGCGCTTTGTGTTTTGGAAAGTTATTAATTATTTAATAGAGATAGTCTTATTCTGATTGTCTGTTTCTTCTCGTGTGAGTTTTGGTAGATTGTGCTCTTCAAGGAATTGGTCCATTTTTTCTAGGAGTACCAAATTTGTGTGCATAGACGTGTTCATAGTATTTCTTGGTTATCCTTTTAATCTCCCTGGGATCTGTAATGACATTCTCTTTTTTTATTTCTGAAATCAGCAATTTGTGTCCTCTCTCTTTTTTCTTAGTTAGCTTGTCTTACTGATTTTATTTATCTAAGAACCAGCTTTTGGTTTGGTTGATTTTCTCTACTGATTTTATGTTTTCAATTTCATTGATTTCTTCTTTAAATTTTTATTCTTTTCTTCTCCTTACTTTGGAATTAATTTCCTCTCCTTTTTCTATTCTTATAAGGTGAAGGCTTAGATGATTAATTTTAGATCTCTCTTTTCTGATATATGCATTCAGTGTTAAAAATTTTCCTTTAAGCACTGTTTTCACTGCATCCCACAAATTTTGATAAGTTGTATTTTTTATTTTTGTTCAAAATATTTTAAAATTTCTTTTGAGACTTTCTTTGATCCATGTGTTACTTAGAAGTGTGTTGCTTAATCTCCAAGTATTTGGGAGATTTTCCAGCTATATTTGTTATTGATTTCTAGTTTAATTCAATTGTGATGTGAGAGCAGACACTGTATAATTGCTATTTTAAATTTGTTAAGATGTGTTTTATGACCCCAAAGGTGATTTGTCTTGGTTAATGTTCCATATTAGCTTGGAAAAAATTATGTATTCTGCTGTTATTGAATGAAGTAGTCTGTAGAAAACCATTATATCAAGTTAGTAAATGGTGTTAATGAGTTCAGCTGTGTCCTTAACTGATCTTTTGACTGCTGGATCTGCCCATTTCTGATAGATGGGTACTGAAGTTTCCAGGTATAATAGTGAATTCATCTGTTTCTCCTTCCAGTTCTGTCAGTTTTTTCTTATGTAGTTTGATGCTCTGTTTTTAGTTGCATACACATTAAGGATTGCTATGTCTTCTTGGAAAATTCACCCCTATGTAACTGTAGAATGCTTCTCTTTTTTCCTGATAACTTTGCTTAATCTGAAGTCTGCTCTATCTGAAGTGAATATAATGACTCTCACTTTCTTTTGATTAATGTTAGCATGGTATATCTTTCTCCATCCACTTACTTTCAATTTATATGTGTCTTTAAGGTTTTTGTGGACAGTGTATAGTTGGGTCTTATTTTTTGGTTCATTCTGACAATTTATTTGTCTTTTAATTGGTACTTTTAAACCATTGGCATTTAAAATGATTATTGATATCGTTGGATTGACATCTACCGTATTTTTACTGTTTTTATATTTGTTGCCCTTGTTCTTTTTTCCTGTTTTTGTCTTCCACTCTTTTTCTGCTGTTTGGGTTTTTTTGTTTGTTTCTTTTCTCTTATCGATCCCTTGCCTGTTAAATACCCCTTTTGATTTTAATTGAGCATTTTTTTATGATTCCGTTTTCTCTACTTAGCATATCAGTTATACTTTTTAAAAGCATCTTTTTAGTAGTTGCCCTAGAGTTTGGAACATCTACAGCTAATCCAAGTCCACTTTGAAATGATGATACTATACCATTTCATGGGTAATGCAAATGCCTTACAACAATCCTTATTCCTCCTCTCTGCTGTTCCTTGTATTGTTGCTGTTATTTATTTGACTAACACATCAGTATACATAAGCATGTATATGTACATAGGTATACAAAATCAAATGCATTGTTGGTACTATTATTTGGAACAAATTGTTATCTGTTAAATAAGTAAGAATAAGAAACTAAGTTTCTATTTTACGTTTACCTCTTCCTTATGCTCTTTATGAAGATCCCAATTTCTGAACTATATGATTTTCCTTCTATCTAAAGAACTCCTTTATTTAACACTTCTGGAGTGCAGTGCCATGATCATGGCTCATGGCAGTCTGAATTCCTGGACTTCAGCGATCCTCCCACCTTGGCCTCCCAAAGTGCTGGGATTTCGGGTGTAAGCCACTGCACCTGTCCTCTCTCCTTTATTTTCGAAGGATATTTCTCAGGATATAGAATTCTAGGTTGATAGTTCTTTTCTCTTGGTGCTTTAAATATTTCACTCCACTCTTCTTACTTGCATGCTTTCTAAGAAGTTGGGTATAATTCTTACTTTTGCTTCTCTATAGGTAATGTGTTTTTTTCCCTCTGGTTTCTTTCAGGATTTTTCTTTATGAATTCTTATAGTTTGAAAATGATGATGCCTAGGTGGAATGTTTATCCTGCTTAGTGTTCTCTGAGCTTCCTGGATCTGTATTTGGTGTCTCATAATAATTTTGGGGAAATTCTTAGTTGTTACTGTTTCTGATATTTCTTCGGTTCCTTTTTTTTTTCTTCTACTGATTTTCCCATTTTGCATATGCTACCCCCTTTGTAGATGTCTTGCAGTTCCTGGATATTCTGTTCTGGAGTTTGCAGCCTTTTTTTTTTTTTTTTTTTTTTCTGTTTCCTTTTCAGTTTGGAGGTTTCTGTTGAGATATCCTCAAGCTCAGAGATTCCTAGCTTTATTCAGTCTGCTAATGAGCCCATCAAAGCATTCTCCATTTCTCCTGCAGTGTTTTTGATCTCTAGCCTTTCTTTTTGGTACTTTTTAGAATTTCCATCTCTCTGCTTACATTGCCCACTTGTGTTTGCATCCATCTAGTTTATTCATTAGAGCCTTTAGTATATTAATCATAGCTGTTTTAAATTCCTGGTCTGATCATGTCAACATCCTTGCTATATCTGTCTTGTTCTGATGCTTGCTCTATCTCTCAAATGACCTTTTTTGCCTTTCAGTATGCCTGGTGATTTTTCCTTAACAGCTGGGCACGTTCCTGAGTAAGAGGAATGGCTGTAAATAGGCCCTTAGTAATGTGGATTTCTTTAGAGTTCTATAGTCCTGTGATCAGGTCTTAGTCTTTGAGTGAGCCTGTGCCTCTAGACTGTGTACATCACATGTGCTTCTCATTTCCCCCATCAGCCTTACTGAAGACACGATGACTAGAGGGAGCTGGTGTTTGGTATTTCTCTTCTCCCACATGGAAGGCAGGAGCTGCCTGAGGTTATTTCCCTTCCCCTAGGTCAGTTTGGCCCTGATAAAACACCAGCAGTTTATCTTCCGGTTAAATAGTTTCTCCTGCGGGCAAACCTTGTTAAGAAGAACAGAGTGTTTTGGCATGTTTTTAAATGGTTCCTTTTCCTTTCCCCCTGCTGCAAACATAGGGGGATAGTTCTCAGATAACTTGCTTTGAGAACCTGGTAGAGCTCCTGGAGGTAAAACTCACAAAAGTATGTGTGCCGGGGAATGACTGAGTCCCCCTGGAATTTTCAACTCAAGACTTGTCCACACTGTGCAGTTAGTTAATTACAGTTCAGGTTTCCCTAGCCTGTCAGTTTTCCCTGGAGGCCTCTGTCTGAGGGTCTAGGCTCCAGTTACTTGTGCTTCTCTGCCTTTGCCTGCCGGTCACTCCAATTTCAGGGGCCATGATAGTTTGCCCTGTGACTTCACTGTTCTTAACTAAGAATTGATTTTTCAGTTTGTTTAGCTGTTTACTTATTAGGATGTAGTGACAACGTCCAAGCTTGTATGCCAGGCCAGAAACTAATAGTCCAACTTTATCTTTGCTTTTTAGGGAAAGTATTTACAAAGGTCCTCACTTTGTCATTCCTCTCAATTACCTTTGAAACTTTTTCTTTAAATGTTAAATTGTCTACCTGTGAATTTACCATGTTGAGTGCTCTTCATTATTTTCTGTACATTGAAGTTTCCACCTGGTTTTCTTTTCCTCCAGCCTGTAGAACTTGCTTTAATCACGTTTTAAATGGTCCTTCCCGTAATGTGAAGGGCGGGTGAGCAAGGCGCTCGGAGCCGTCGTGGGGAGGACCATGTTGCTTCCAAGCATCCTGCTCACCAGTGCACCAGGGGTTGGAAAAACCACACTAGGCAAAGGACTTGTGTCAAAATCAGGACTGAAATACATTAATGTGGGTGATTTAGCTCAAGAAGTCTGATCATCGGATATCATGGAGTCTGGCAAGATGGCTTCTCCCAAGAGCATGCCGAAAGATGCACAGATGATGGCACAAATCCTGAAGGATCTGGGAATTACAGAATATGAGCCAAGAGTTATAAATCAGATGTTAGAGTTTGCCTTCCGATATGTGACCACAATTCTAGATGATGCAAAAATTTATTCCAGCCGTGCTAAGAAAGCTACCGTTGATGCAGATGATGTGCGGTTGGCAATCCAGTTCCACGCTGACCAGTCCTTTACCTCTCTTCCCCCAAGAGATTTTTTTATTAGATATCGCAAGGCAAAGAAGTCAAACCGCTTTTCCATTAATCAAGCCATATTCAGGTCCTAGATTGCCACCTGATAGATATTGCTTAACAGCTCCAAATTATAGGCTGAAATCTTTACAGAAAACGGCATCAAGTTCCACGGGAAGAGTAACAGTCCCGCAGTTAAGTGTTGGTTCAGTTGCTAGCAGACCAAGTACTCCCACACTAGGCACACCAACCCCACAGACCATGTCTGTTTCAACTAAAGTAGGGACTCCCGTGTCCCTCACAGGGGAAAGGTTTACAGTACAGATGCCTACTTCACAGTCTCCAGCTGTAAAATCTTCAATTCCTGCAACATCAGCAGTTCAGAATGTTCTGATTAATCCATCATTAATTGGGTCCAAAAGCTTCTTATTACCACTAATGTGGTGTTATCACAAAATACTGCCAATGAATCATCAAATGCATTGAAAAAGCGTGAAGAAGATGATGATTATGATAATTTGTAATTTAGCCTTGCTGCATGTAACATGTATACTTGGTCTTGAATTCATTGTACTGATACTAAATATGCATGCTGGATGTTTTCAAGTTGTATTTTAGAAAACTTTCATATTTAATGAGTAAATACAATTACCATACTTTTCAATTGAAATTAAGGTTTTTCATCAGCCTTAAAAGTGTAAGAAAAATCAAGTTGTCATTAATTTGAAAAAAAAAAGTTTTAAATTTTGGTGTGCTAGATCAAGTTCTTTCAACTTTTCTCTGAAATAATATTATTTTGCCTTTATTTTTGAAAGATATTTTTGCTAGGTATAGAATCCCAAGTTGACAGGTTATTTTCCTCCCTCCCTCCCTCTCTCCCTCCCTCCCTCCCTTCTCCCCTCCCGTCCGCTCGCTTGCTCTCTTTCTTCCTTTCTTTCTTTCTTTCTGTCTCTCTCTCTCTTTCTTTTGAGATGAGGTCTTGCTCTGTCACTCAAGCTGGAATGCAGCAGCACGGATCATAGCTCACTGCAACCCTTGGGCTCAAGCACTCTTCTTGCCTCAGTCTCCTGAGTACCTGGGACTACAGACACATGTCACCAGGTCCAGCTAATTTTTAAATTTCGCGTAGAGACAGGGTCTCACAATGTTGTCTAGGCTGGTCTTGAACACCTGGGCTCAAGTGTTCCATCCTCCTGCCTTGGCCTCCCAAAATGCTGGGATTATAGGCATGAGCCCCACCATGCATGACCTCGTTTTCTTCTCTAGCACTTTGAAGATGTTTTCCCTTGTCTTTTGCACTTCGTGGTGCTGTGTTATCTTTTATTAGTCTTATTTCAGTTCCACTGTAGGTAGTATGCATTTTCCTCTGGCAATCTAATTATGATATGCATAGGTATATTCTTTGTGTTTGGTCTTGTCAGGGCCTGTTGAGTATCTTGGATCTGCAGATTTAAGAGTTTTCATCAAATGTGGAAATATTTTGGCCATATTTTTTCCAATTTTGCTTGGGCCCCAATCTCTTTTTCTCCTGTTTCTGGAACACCAATTACATTTATATTATATAGTTTTTTTTCTTTTTTTTTTTTTTGAGAGTGAGTCTCGTTCTGTCACCCAGGCTGGAGTACAGTGGTGAGATCTTGGCTTACTGCAACCTCTGCCCCCAGGATTCTAGCGATTCTCCTGCCTCAGCCTCCCGAGTAGCTGGGATTACAGATGCCTGCCACCATGCCCGGCTAATTTTTTTGTACTTTTAGTAGAGATGGGGTTTTGCCATGTTCGCCAGGCTGGTCTCAAACTCTTGACCTCAGGTGATCTGCCTGCCTTGGCCTCCCAAAGTGCTGGGATTACAGGTGTGAGCCACCATCCCCAGCCTATTATATAGCTTTTATTGTCCCATAAGGTCACCGAGGCTTGGTTCATTTTTGTGTAGTCCTTTTTCTTTCTGTGTTTAATTGTGGTTAATTTTTATTGATATATCTTCATGTTCACTAAATTTTTGTTTTTATTTTTTTGTAATGTCTGATTTACTCTTGCACACATCCAGTAAATTTTTTGTTTCAGATATTATATTTGAACATGCCTACAGGAATATACCTGTATACCTCTAGGATTTCCATTTTTTAAATAAAAATTTTAATTTCTCTTTATTATGTTAATGATTTTCTTTAAATTTTGAAGCATATTTATAATAGCTGTTTTAAAGTCCTCATCTGCTCATTCTAATCATTTCTGTCATTTTTGTGTCTATTCCTACCTGGCTGTGGGTCACAATTTGGATCCTATTTTCATGTTTAGTAATTTTTAATTTGATGCCAGAATTTTTGTTAATCTTTTTATTTTGGAATAAACCTAGATTTACGGAAAAGTTTAAAGATAATGCAGAGAGTTCTCATATGTTCCTCACCCAATTTTAGTGTCCTCTAATGTGAACACACTACATTACCAAGGTCAGAACTAAGAAATTAGCACAAGGCAATACTATTTACTAAAGTATAGACTTTATTGAAATGTTACTAGTTTTTCTACCAATGTTCTTTTTCTTTTCCAGGATTCATTCCAAGATACCTATTGTATTTTGTGGTCGTGTCTTCTTAGTCTCATCCTGTCTGACAATTTCTCAATTTTTTCTTTTTCATGACCTTTTACTTTTGAAGAGTATTGGCCTGTGGGTATTTTACAGAATATTCCTCAATTTGAGTTTGCCCAGTGTTTTCTTACAATTAGCCTGAGGTTGTGAGTTTTCAAGAGAATACCATAGATGTGAGGTGTCTTTCCATGCACATCATATCACTGTGTTAATCTTGATTACTTTGTTGAGTTGGTACCTGTTTGGTTTCTCCACTATAAGACCAGTCTTATTTTGCTTGGATTCCTTCTCTCTGTGCTGTGGTCCAACAAACCTCTCAAGAGAAAGAGTGATTATAGGACTCACCTCATTTACTTAGGAATCTTAGTCTTATATTTCTTGGTCCTAGTGTCTGAAAACACTTGTTTTCAGTTTTCTAGCTGTTTATGGCAGAAGAGCAAATTCTGTAGCCCTGAATCCTTCAACACTAGAGTCAGAAGTCCTTGGCAGGACCTCTTCATGTTGAGTTCCTTGCTTGGAGTTTCTCAGTTAATTTCATAGCTTGCAGTTCCTCTGATCTTGACCCACATGAAGGCCAACTCACAGCTAGCATTCCCAAGGGAGATTTGATATGGTTTGGCTCTCTGTCCCCACCTAAATCTCATCTTGAATTGTACTCCCATAATTCCCACGTGTTGAGGGAGGGACCTGGTGGGAGATAATTTGAATGATGGGGACTGTTTCCCCCATACTGTTCTTGTGGTAGTGTGTCTCATGAGATCTGATGGTTTTATCAGGGGTTTCCACTTTTGCTTCTTCCTCATTTTCTCTTGCTGCCACCATGTAAGAAGTGCCTTTTGGCCGGGTGCATTGGCTCACACCTGTAATCCCAGCACTTTGGGAAGCTGAGGTGGGCAGATCACAAGGTCAGGAGTTCAAGACCAGCCTGGCCAACATGGTGAAACCCTGTCTCTACGAAAAATATAAAAACTAGCTGGGCAGGGTGGTGCATTCCTGCAATCCCAGCTACTCAGGAGGCTGAGGCAGGAGAATTGCTTGAACCAGGACCCAGGAGGTGGAGATTGCAGTGAGCTGAGATCACACCACTGCATTCCAGCCTGTGCTACAGAGCAAGACTCTGTCTCAAAAAAAAAAGCCTTTCACCTCCTACCATGATTCTGAGGTCTCCCCAGCCATGTGGAACTGTAAGTCAAATTAAACCTCTTTTTTTTCCCCAGTCTTGGGTATGGCATTATTAGCAGTGTAAAAATGGACTAATACAGTAAATTGGTACCAGTAGAGTGGAGTGTTGCTGAAAAGATACCCAAAAATGTGGAGGCAACTTTGGAACTGGGTAACAGGCAGAGTTTGGAGGGCTCAGAAGAAGACAGGAAAATGTGGGAAGGTTTGGAACTGCCTAGAGAATTGTTGAATGGCTTTGACAAAACTACTGATAAAGATGTGGACAATGAAATCCAGGATGACGTGGTCTCAGATGGAGATGAAGAACTTGTTGGGAACTGGAGCAAAGGTGACTCTTGTTATGTTTTAGTGAAGAGTCTGGTGGCATTTTGCCCCTGCCCTAGAGATTTGTGGAACCTTGACTTCAGAGAGATGATTTAGCGTATCTGGCAGAAGAAATTTCTAGGCAGAAAAGCATTCAAGAGGTGACCTGGCTGCCGTTAAAGGCATTCCGTTTTAAAAGGGAAGCAGAGCATAAAAGTTTGGAAAATTTGCAGCCTGACAATGCGATAGAAAAGAAAATCCCATTTTCTGAGGAGAAATTCGAGCCGACTGCAGATATTTGCAAAAGTAACAAGGAGTTGAATGTTAATCCCCAAGACAATGGGGAAAGTGTCTCCAGGGCATGTTAGAGAACTTTGTGGCAGCCTCTTCCATCACAGACCCGGAGGTCTAGGAGGAAAAATGGTTTTGTGGAGAGGGCCTAGAGTCCCCGTGCTGTGTGCAGTCTAGGGACTTGGTGTCCTGTGTCCTAGCTGCTCCAGCTGTGGCTGAAAGGGGCCAACATAGTGCTTAGGCTGTGGCTTCAGAGAGTGCAAACCCCAAGACTTGGAAGTTTCCATGTGGTGTTGAGCTTGCAGGTGCACAGAAGTCAAGAACTGGGGTTTTGGAACCTCTGCCTAGATTTCAGAAGATGTATGGAAATGCCTGGATGCCCAGGCAGAAGTTTGCTGCAGGGGTGGGGCTCTTATGCAATGCAGAAGGGAAATGTGGGATGGGAGCCCCCACAAAGAGTCCCTACTGGGGCACTGCCTAGTGGAGCTGGGAGAAGAGGGCCACCATCCTCCAGACCCCAGAATGGTAGATCCACCTACAGCCTGCACTGTGAGCCTGGAAAAGCTGCAGGCACTCAGTGCCAGCCTGTGAAAGCGGCCAGAAGGGAGGCTGTACCCTGCAAAGTCACAGGGGTGGAGCTGCTCAAGACCATGGGAACCCACCTCTTGGCATCAGTGTGGCCTGGATGTGACACATGAAGTCAAAGGAGATCATTTTGAAACTTTAAAATTTGATTGCCCTGCTAGATTTTGGACTTGCATGGGTCCCGTAACACCTTTGGCCAATTTCTTTCATTTGGAACAGCTGTATTTACCCAATACTTGTACCCCCGTTGTATCTAGGAAGTACCTAGCTTGCTTTTGATTTTAGAGGCTCATAGGCAGAAGGGACTTGCCTTGTCTCAGATGAGACTTTGGACTGTGGATTTTGGGTTAATGCTGAAATGAGTTAAGACTTTGGTGGACTGTTGGGAAGGCATGGTTGGTTTTGAAATGTGAGGACTTGACATTTGGAGGGGCCAGGGGCAGAATGATATGGTTTGGCTCTGTGTCCCCACCTAAATCTCATCTTGAATTGTACTTCCATAATTCCCACATGTTGTGGGAGGGACCTGGTGGGACTGAATCATGGGGACTGTTTCCCCCAGACTGTTCTTGTGGTAGTGAGTGTAAGTCTCACGAGATCTGATGGTTTTATCAGGGGTTTCCACTTTTGCTTCTTCCTCCTTTTCTCTTGCTGCTGCCATGTAAGAAGTGCCTTTTGCCTCCTACCATGATTCTGAGGCCATCCCAGCCATGTGGAACTGTAAGTCCAATTAAATCCCTTTCTTCCTAGTCTCAGATATGTCTTTATCAGCAGCGTGAAAACAGACTAATACAAGACTTCACCCTTACCTAGAGCTCAGGCAGGTAGGAACAAGTTTCCTTGCTGTGGTTTGTGTTTTTGACAGTGGGAACATTTCTTCTAGTCCAGCCTTTCACTCTGGCATTCTGGCAGCCTTTCTGGGGTCCAGTCTTCATGTATGATCTTAGTTCTACCATCTTGTTCGAGCTCAAGGACTTGCCGCTTATTTCCTGGTGCTTTTAAAACATAAATTTCTTGGCTAGGTCCCAGGACAGCTCTAACTTGATGCCAGCGGTTTTAGCTTTTTCTTTTCCTTCATTTTTAGCCACTGGTGATTTCTGTTACTTTCATGCAAGTAAGGCTCTGTATTTGAGAAGATATTTATTACATTTTATCCAGCATTTGTAGCAGGAGAGCTGGTGGAGTACACTGTCTGTAGTGTTCCTAAGCAATTCCTTGGTCTGCTGTTCTGCTTTATAATGGCTTGAAACAGAACACTTAAGGCCAGCTTCAGTTTGTCCCATTGAAACTTTCATATAAAAAAGAAAGCTGTAATTTTAAGTTACAATTTATTTTTATTTTTATTTTTTTGGAGACGAAGTCTCACTCTGTTGCCCATGCTGGAGTGTAATGGCGCGATCTTGGCTCACTGCCGACCTCTGCCTCCCGGGTTCAAGTGATTCTCCTGCCTCAGCCTCCCGAGTAGTAGCTGGGATTACAGGCGTGCGCCATCATGCTTGGCTAAGTTTTGTATTTTTAGTAGAGACGGGGTTTCACCATGTTGGTCAGGCTGGTCTTGAACTCCTGACCTTAGGTGATCCACCCGCCTTGGCCTCCCAAAGTGCTGGGATTACAGGCATGAGCCACTGTGCTTGGCCTTAAGTTACAATTGAAAACTGTGTAAGGTACTGTGCTAAGAAGGCCTTCAAGTAACTGATCTTCATTGGGAAGGCAGGTTAAGTGTATAGGTCGAAGGAGAATACCAGAAGTGTTCCAGGAGCTGTACACTGAGAGTTCAAACTTGGGAGTCATAGTATCTTCTTTGAGGTAAGAAAACTGGCAACTGCTTCACATCAGAGGAGGTACTCTAGGTAGGGTTAAGGATCAAGTGGATTTCTAGGATGGAAAAAATTTGAGTGTTGGGGACAGAGATGATGAAATTAAAACCTACACGGGTTTTATTTATGCTATGTTCGAGTAATAAGAACTCAGAGCCTATTATCAGTAAAATGTATTTTTGGAGATTACAGATATTTTCTTGGGCTCCAAGATTTTCTTGGTAATGTCTATTTGGGATCTTGGAAGCTAAACTGAGGGTAAGAATGGACTGTCAGTGATGATGTGTTGGTGAATCGTATTTGCAAAGAGGGAATGGTTCAGTCTGATAGGAACTGCAATAAAGACAAAAGTGTTGTGCCTTAGGGCAGACTTGGCTATTCTAAGATATAGAGCGGTGTCTAGGCTAGATCCACCTGTAGTCACAAAGACGTAAGTTTAATTTTTTTACAGTTACTGGAAATCTTTCAAGGAGCACTTGTTAGGAGCTAATTGAGGTGCAACCAAAGAGCAGCACTCAGAACCTCTTCAGAAAAGTGAAGTTTGCAAATACTTGCTTGAAACTTGAATGTGCTTAAGAGCACGGAGCCGAATGTGACCTGTGCAGGTTTTCCACACGGCCAGGACTCAGACCTGTGTGTGTCTTCTGTGCGGTTGTTGCACCCTCCAAATCTGGTCTGTGTGGGTTCCTGAATAAGAAAGTCACTGTAGGAAAAGCTGTCCATGTTGGAACTATGCAAAAATCTCTGAGAATTGGAAAATTTTCTGGAAATCTATTGATTTTTTTGAAAAATAAGGAGGTCAGTTTCCAATAACGATGAAAGGGAAGAAAACCCAACCAATGAATCTATGATTACTACCACAGTGGGTGTTTAAAACAGAAATATTTTTGGAACATGACATTTTATGTTGCAATGGAATCAACTGATGAGGGCTTGGGATGGGGGATTCCCTGATGGTTAATATCAGATTGACTAGGGACATTCTTCCACGCCAGCCAATCTCAGGAACACGGGAAGACGTGAGGGCTCCACAGGGTTAAGTGTGGACTGCCCATGGAAGAGCTGAGGGTTTCCCTATAATTATTCTTCATACTCTTCATCTTGGTGATCATTAACTTGGCATCAGCACCCTTTGGGGGCTATTTGTCCATTTTCAGCTGTTTCCTCTTGAACCGTAAAGGCTCTCTCAACTTTGAAATGTACTGACCAGGCCACACTAGTAAGTTGTGGAGCCTGAATATATGGCAGCTGATGAATACAATGATGATGGTAGACATAGCCTTCCTTACGATGGGAGCCATGGAAACCATCAGTCAGTCGACACCTTTCTGGTAACCTGGGCGTGGTTCATTACCCAGGTGGCATTCTCTTGCTTTGAAAATTTAAAAAATGGCAGATTTCTGTGTCCTAATAGTGGCAAATGCAGCTGTTTTTGTTGTTCATTTTAGCAAACTAATGACTTCTGCAAAAAGACGAACCAAGATTAAAAGAAATCAGATGTGTGTATTTGGTATGCAATATTTTTGTATTACAAATAGCTACATTCTAACCCACATTAACCCCATGATATGTGAATTTTGCCAACTCCTGCTGTGTCTTTTAAATCAAATCCGGTAAATCACTATGAATGTTCTAATTTCTAAACAAACTAGTCTTCCAGTAGAGGTGCTTTAACGCTGTACTGCAAATTAGACAACCTAAGATAAATGGACCATCTTTGTTAATTATGTAGTTTAATTGATCAAAACTACCAGATAGGATTTTTATAGTGATTTTGCTTAGTATCAAATTCTATACTATTAAATAGCTTGTGAGTCATATATTTGGGGTCATTAAGATATATGCTATTATTTAGCGTCTGTTAACCTTATTAAGCACCTTCTTTTTGGTCTAGTTCATGTCACAATATGAAATTGCTTTTAATTGAGATGACCAACTTCCATTACATTGTTCAACCCCTGTACAAAGCACTTTTCGTTTTTGCTCTATTGATCAAGCAGCAATTGACTTGAACTGTATTCAGAACCTGGTGGGGGAAGATGAGAGAAGATTTCTTGAAATGTTCTTTTTGCTGGTGGTTTTTCTCTCTGCATACCCCGCTGTTTGCTTGTAACTAATTTTGCATGCCAGTAGGTAGCAGTGGTGAGCAGAGGCACAGACAGAAAGCTGCCAGTCAGCGATTATAAATTATTATTCATTTCTGTTATAGGTGGGGTGTGCAGTCAGTTACAGTAATAATTACCAGGACTAGAGGGTTTCCTAGGCAACCAATTTCCCCCCTCATTCATGCTGTTGCTGAGAGAGTGCCTGTAAAGCATGACATTGCTGTATTCTGAGGTTTGTTGCCCCCCTGCTGCTCCAGGTTTGAGGTTAGTTACAGCATCATAAGACGCTCTCAAGCATAGAGAACTCAGGCTGGGCTTAAAAAGCATGCCGGCAGCAGGGCCTCTCCGCTGCTGCTTCACTTTTAAGGGACAGAGTTCCAAAAATGCAAATCCTGCATCTTGCTTGGTAACATTAGGAAGATCTCTTTAAGTTGCAGAACCTTTTATTTTCTATTATTTTGAAGATAGTGGATCATTTCATTTTTATAGTTTTATTATTTGATAAAAACGTGCAGAGACAGACCTAAAACTAGACTTCTCCTTAGGATTTGAGTCCAATAAATCAGTGGGGAACTGTCACAGCTAATCATGGTTGTGTTTGTTGTTTATTCAGTTTTATGAAAATGGCTCATGAAGAGAAAGGCAGCACTCTTCCTGCAGCAGCAGGATTAGTCCTTTATGTAGTAGGAAAATAATAGAAACCACATCTATTATCCGGGATCTATACATGAATCATATTATCCTATATTTGGGGGCTCTCCAATCTTTCATTTTAATGAACTTAACATCAAGTGCTTTGCAGTGATAAAAAAGTAGTATTTGTTTGTGTCTGCTGTGAGAAAAGATAGGGGTTCATGTTTCAGTCTTACGTGGAGATGTGAAATGTTTATCCATTTACAAGGCAGAAGTCACAAACCCAGACACAAGGCATCCGATCTCGTCCTCTGCTAGATGATTACAGACATGTTCAGTGCCTCACATTGGACCTGTGTATTTATCATCGCAAGTTCTCAGCAGGATGTAAGTTGTCTTCGTCAGTGTTCTTGGTGGGGACACCACCAGCGCTAGGCATGACAGATGAGTTCCTTGTCTGTGAACCATGACTGGGCTCTTGGACTTCTGGAGCTGCTTATACTTCCTGCAGGTGCCTGCTGTGTATTCAAGGGTGTGGTGGGGAACCTGCAGTCAAGTTCCAGGAGCAGCGAGGCTGCATGCAGGCTGGCTTGGTCCTGCAAGAGGCCACTGCTAACAACTCTATGCCCTTAGCCTTCCCTGGGTTTCTGGAGGAAAGCTGTCTTCTGCCCTGGACCCAACTCCGTCCTGCTCCGGAAGTGGCCCTAGGGTCCAGCTGTGCTGGGCAGTGAGACCTGCCAGTCACCATTTGTCCAAAACGTCTCACTGAGAATTGGCTTCCCACTTGAGAAAATCTTGAGGTCTAGGCCAGGCGCGGTGGCTGACGCCTGTAATCCCAGCACTTTGGGAGGCCGAGGTGTGTGGGTTACTTGAGGTCAGGAGTTCAAGACCAGCCTGGCCAATATGGTGAAACCCCGTCTCTACTAAAAATATAAAAATTTAGCCGGGTGTGGTGGCAGGTGCCTGTAATCCCAGCTACTAGGGAGGCTGAGGCAGGAGAATTGCTTGAGCCTGGGAGGCAGAGTTTGTAGTGAGCTGAGATCGGGCCACTGCACTCCAGCCTGGGTGACAGAGTGAGACTCTGTCTCAAAAAACAAAACAAAACAAAACAAAAAAAGGAAATCTTGAGGTCCAGTTTCTTGAAAACATCTCAAAGGTACTAAACATAAGTGCTCAGTCACCCTGTTAGATGTGGGCTTATGGAGTGATTCATAAAAATGAAATATGGACTATGTTTTTGATATAGATACTGTAAAATATAATTGGCTACATGAATCCATCAGGCTGGGTTCATCTGTAGTTTAGGTTTACTTTAAATTGCTTAATAATCTTTTTAAAAGTATTTATAAGCCAGAACTATGAGACTAGCACCTGCCAGCCCAAACAGTTTTATCAGGGAATCCCAGTTTTTTTTTTTTTCCCCCCTGAATCGTTTAACAGCCTAAGTAGTAGAGTGTCTCTTGAAACGTAGCAGTCTGCTATACTTCAGGTGGGGACTTCCACACAATTTAGCAAAGAAAATAATTTTTAAAAATGTTCCTATTGCATACTACTCTGTGGCATAAATTATTTAAATGCAGTGCTTAGCCAAACTAATGTTACAGATTAGATGATGAACTGATAACATCATATACAGTAAGTTAAAGACATGCAATGAAGTCGTTATTTACTTATGGACAATTACCCTTGCAAAACAAAGTCAGGAAAAGTGGGTGATGTTCAAATGAGGCCATTTGAACTCTAGCTTCAAAATAATCCCCTTTAATTTCGTTCTCTGCATCTCTAAATTCTGGAGAAAGAAGGAATGTCTTCATCATCAGAAGGACCAGTCTCCTGTTTATAAAATGATAAAGAAAGTTGGGCAGCTCCTCCATCATAAGCTTGCTCTTCTGGTTTTTTTTTTTTTCCTTTAAATAATTGAACTGTTACAGGAAACATTGTTAAAATCTTAAGGTTAGGGCATTCTTTCATTTTTTTTTGTCTAAAGATTACTCTGCACCCTAGACAAAGGAAATATTTAAACTGTTAAATTTGAACAAAGATACAGTCTGCATATGACTTCTCTGAAGCCCTATAAAAATTCTTTAAAATTGCCTATTCACTCAAATTTACTGAGTGTAGCAAAAATGTCAAAGGCATAAAGTCAGAGAAGATTGAATAAAATAATGCAGAAAGACAGATTAGTCATGCACAGACCCACACAGCCTTTCAGAGCACACAATACCGCTCTTTATTACCGTTCTATCTTTACAAAGACTACGTTCAATACATAGAAGATGATACATGGCCAGCCATGTCATCTGCCTGTGATTCCAGAACTCATCTATCTGGGCCCTTTTCACAATGACATTGATGAGAGATCGCAGTGTTTTCAGAGCATTGTTTTATTTATCATATATAATGGCTGGTGAAAGAAATAGGAATTATGTCACCGATAGCACATAAAAGAGTTGCATAGAAGATTCTGTGACAAAGTTTGGTAAAACCCAGAACAAGGAAGCTCATGGAAATGTTCTTTTCTCTATCTTCCCCCCCTGCTGTGTCTTCTCCCCCTCCTTGCAAGTCCCCCAAAGATTTGCACGCTGATAACTATTGAAAAATATCAAGAAAATGTTTCATCAAGCCAAACGTCGGGGACCCTGATCCTTTGTTAAAAAAAAAACAACTCTTTGGCGATTACATTTTTGTTTAAATGTGGAGCACATTTTAATGACGGTAGAGTTGCCGGCCGTTATTTATGCATCTGCAAAGGGAAAGGAGACTATTTGTCAGTCACAGTTTTGTATCTTGCAAATTTAATAAAGAGCCGCCCTTAAGATAGAATTTCTTAGGCTGCCACAATTGACAAAAGCCAGCTAATGTTGAAATGTCAACAGCAAACCTCATCAGCAGGCCTCACTGTCGTGCAATCAAGACAGCGCCATAGCTCCATATAAACAAATGTATATAATGTGCCTGTGTTAGGGGTGGGGGTAGGGAAACTGGGGATCTCAGTGCTGTGGGGACACACAGCACAGGCTTAAAACAGTCCCTTCGACAGCCTTTAAATGTTAAGGAATCAGTGCTGTGTATATTACCCAGAGAGTCTCAGGGAGCGTGGACTCAGATGTGACTGGCAGCTGCCTTACAAAAGGTTATCTTGCCTATGCTCCTTGGGAGGACTGTCAATCCCATGCCCATGGGGGAATTTCTCTTCCTTCCTTTCTTTTCTTTCCTCCTTTCTTTTTCCTTCCTTCCTCCCTCCCTCCCTTCCTTCCTTCTTTCCTTCTTTCTTCCCTTCCTTCCTTCCTTCCTCCTCCTTTCTTCCTTCCCTTCCTTCCTTCCTTCTTCCTCCTTTCTTCCTTCCCTTCCTTCCTTCCTTCTTCCTCCTTTCTTCCTTCCCTTCCTTCCTTCTTCCTCCTTTCTTCCTTCCTTCCCTTCCTCCCTCCCTCAATCCCTCCCTCCCTTTCTTTCTTTTTTGGAGACAGAGTCTCCTTATGTTGTTCAGGCTGGAGCACAGTGGCACGATCACGGCTTACTGCAGCCTCAAACTCCCGGGCTCAAGTGATCCTCTGGCCTCAGACTCCTGAGTAGCTGGGACCACAGGTGCACGTGCCACCACATCAGGCTAACTTTTTTTTTTTTAAATCTTTTGGTAGAAATGGGATCACACTGTGTTGCTGGCCTCAAACTCCTGGGCTTAACCAATTCTCCTGCCTCAGCCTCCCAAAGTGCTGGGATCATGGGGGAAATTTCTTTAACTTCCTGTGCTTTTGGTGGTGTCCAAGAGAAAGCTAAAGAACAATTTTGGGGAGTTTCATGTTTTGGAGCCATGAACCAGCCATTGCACTGAACCTGAAAGTTTTTCCTCAGAACCCTGATCTGAGTGTTCATCCACAGCCATCTCCTGCTTTGCTGAGCTGTTTCCTTGTTTGCAGAAATCAGCACAGAACCACGCAGAAGGCAGTGTGGCTGCGGTGCAATGCTGCATTTGGAAGTGAGTAAATGGAAGATGAGACGTGCCTGCCTTCACTGTGGGGGGAGGATGAGTTTCCCTTGTCCCTGAGGAAGATTGGCTTTCGTCCTGTGTTCTCCATGGAGAGATCTTGCCTTTTCCTATCCCATCACTATTTCCTTTATAGATGGTGGGCTGAAGACCCAGAAGACCTGCAAGTGAATGGAGGCTCGGATCCAAAAGCTACCCCGAGACCCCAGGGTCTTCACTCCTTTATGGCAGTGTGAGTGGGGCAGAGAGGGAAGCTAAGGACTGCCTGCTTAGGTGGATGGACTCGAGGGATGGAGAGGCTCAGAACTGAGGCCCCTGTGTTTGTGCTGGCCACAGCTCTCCTTTCCTCCCAGCTCACCGCAACCTCAGAAGGCCTGTCGAGTGCCTGTCAGCCTCCTCCTCCTCCTTTCCTTCCCCCTCCTCCTTTCCTTCCCCCTCCTCCTTTTCTGTTTCCTCTTCCTCCTCTTTTTCTACTTCTCCTCTTTCTCCTTCTGCTTCTTTTTCATTGTCTTCTTTCAGCTGCTGCTTGACCACCCGAGTCAACTAGGGCAGGACAGCCTCCGCCCAAGCTCCCAGGGACTCCAAAGCTGGCTGGTGCAACTCTCCCACCCTCCCTGTCCTGCATGGTGAGGAAGGCCCAGCACACTCGCTGTGCACAGCTCACTGGGTCCTGGAAGACAGAGGCAAGGGGGCAGACCCAGGGGAAACAAGGCGTTTTTGGAGAGAGCTGTGTGCCATTTATCGTCTGCAGCCAGGACACGCGTTTTGCCTTGGCCATCTTCTTTGAGTCTCTAGGCAGTGCTCAGATGCCCCTAGATGGTCTTCCCTGCCTCAGAGAAGGCTCCTGCAGGCAGATGTCCAAATGTTTAGCAGAGAGAGGTGGGGTTGGTGAGAGGCAGCATCCTCATTTGTGGCTTTCCTGCCCCAAGAGGAACCACTGCTTCTTCAGCCTTGGATTCCTAACAATTCATTTAAGGGAGGAACACTTATTTATTCTAAAGGTTTACTGAGCCCCGATTATGCAGTAGACGCTGGGGACAGAATAATAAACAAGACAGGTTTGGTCACTATCTGCATGGAACCTAAGAGTCTACTGAGAAAAATAGCATAATGCAAAATGGGCCCAGAGGGTAATGGGGTGCGGTGGGGGAGTTGGGAAGTCCTCTGGAGGAGGCAACAGTTACCCTGACCTGAAGGAGGATAGGAGCGAGCTGTGAGGGGGAGACAGCGGGGACCAAGGCTCAAGGCAGGAATCCCTGGGGAGTGCTTGGTGAGGCTAGGGTTTAGAGCACAAGGCAGAGAGATAGCGGGACCGTGGGAGAACCTCTGGGGCCTTGCTGGCCAAGGGTGGGATTTATTCTCATGCAGTGGGAAGCCCCTGGCGGGTCCTGGGCAGGAAGAACTGGCTCGCATTAAAAGAAAATCACTAGGTCTGCCTTCTTCAGAATTGATTGCAGGAGGCCTGGCATGGAAGCAGGGAGACCAGTTATTACAATCACTCGGTGAGAGGATGGTGGGGACAGTGGAGACAGAGGGAAAGCACACATGTCAAATACCATACGGATTCAGGACTGATGGGCACGGGGGAGCAGGGCAGGCGAGGACCATTGCTAAGCCCTGAGATGGAGGATCCTGGGGAGAGGCTGCAGGGACTCGGTGACACCTGGACACTCAGAAAAGAAAGGGCCCCACGAGACATTCCGCAGCCTCATCCCAACCTGAGGAGAGATCCACAGGGGACTCACACTCCTGTTTCTACCTCACAACTCACACCCAGGCCTGGCACAGTGGCATGCACCTGTCATCCCAGCGCTTCGGGAGGCTGAGGTGGGAGGGTCGCTTGAGCCCAGGGGTTTGAGACCAGCCTGGGCAACACAGCAAGATCCCATTTCTACAAAAAATTTAAAAATTTATATCTATGAATGTGTGTGTAAAACAAAAGACCCAAGCTCAACCCTGTTTTGTTTTGTTACTTTTTAAATTTTTTTTTTTTTTTTGAGATGGAGTCTCACTCTTTCGCCCAAGCTGGAGTGCAATAGTATGATATCAACTCACTGCAACCTCTGCCTCCTGGGTTCAAGTGATTCTCTTGCCTCAGCCTCCCGAGTAGCTGGGATTACAGGGGCCAGCCACGACGCCCAGCTAACTTTTGTATTATTAGTAGAGACAGGGTTTCACCATGTTGGCCAGGCTGGTCCTGAACTCCTGTCCTCAGATGATCCACCTGCCTTGGCCTCCCAAAGTGCTGGGATTACAGGCGTGAACCACCGTGCTTGGCCTACTTTTTAAAAATTTTACAGCCCTGTTTTTGGCCCTGCCCCTTCGGAGCTCCCTGGCCTGCTTGGATCTGCTTCCTGGATGAAGTGGAGCCCAAGTGAGACGTTTCAGCCCTTGGAGTGGGTGTGCTGCGTGGTGATACTCAACACATAGAGGACATTGATGAAACACGGCACCGTGGCCCCTCTACTGTGTTTGGGAGGCCGTGTGTGTCCGCAGAGTAGGTGGTCACTGGAGTCATGGAGGCCAGGGGTGGGCAGAGGATGGGGAGAGGGAAGCAGGTCCCTTTGGACTGAAGTGGTCAAAGGACTTCGCTGAGAGGGAGGAGGTGGTGGGCAGGAGGTGGTGGGCAGGATGCGGAGGGCAGAGTGGCGGGCTACGAAGCGCACAGCAGGGTCACATGAGTGACGCCCGGGGACAGGTGCAGAGGGGCCGGGCTGGCTGCTTCCAAGGAACAGGGAATGCGGTGGCAGGAAACGCTCATGGAAGTCACATAGGTCAGCCCACTGAGGCCACGGGAGGCGAAGCCCCACAGACGGCAGACAGCCCTACTCTAGAATCCAGGCCTCTGATCACTATATTTTTCAAAAATAAGTTGTATCAGAGATGGAGAGATGATGTTCCCGGTCTGTTAGTTGCGATGTGACTTACAACAGTGAAAAATTAGGGACAATCCAAGTGTCTGACAGGAACTGGTTAAGAATAAATGATTATAAAAATATGTGACCATTAAGGTTTTTTAAGGACTTTAAAAATAACACTGGCTACTGCTCATGATTTATTTAATGTTTTGTGAAAACAGGATATGACTACCCTATTTTGTGAAAAAGACCCAAATGCAAAAATATGTAATTGTACCAGTATGTTTTAGAGTGTATCCTCCAGAGAAGCGGAACCAATAGGATGGAGATCTCTTTCTCTATTTATCTATCTAATTAAGTATGTATGTATTATGTATGTATGTATCTATCTATCAAATCTACTATCTATGTAATCTCTATCATCTATCTAATCTACTATCTATGTTTATCTATCTATCTATCTATCTATCTATCTATCTATCTATCTATCTAATCTATTCATCCATCTCGAGGTTGATTTTAAAGAATTAGCTCATGCAATTGGAACAGCTGGCGAGTTGAAATTTACAGGGCAAGCCGGCAGCCTGGAGACTCAGGGAGGAGTTGATGTTGCATTTCCAGTCCAAAGGTTGGCTGGAGGTGGAATTCCCTCTTCCTTCTGTTAAGATCTCCAACAACTGGATGAGGCCCATCATATTATGGAGAGCAATCTGCTTTATTCAAAGTCTAGTGACTTCAGTGTTTGTCAATTCTAACAAATACCTTCAAGACAACATGTAGACTGATGTTTGACCAATAACTGCTACCATGGCCTACCGTAGTTGACACATGCGATTATCCATTACTGATCAACCCCAGCTTCTACTTTTGCTTTTACTTTGGAGGAGAGGACTAGAAAGAAGACTGTCAGAATTCATTGATGGGATTCTCAGGTCACTTATTTACATTTCTGTCTACCTTCCCAACTATCTGATAAACATACTTTAAATAATTTTAGTATATAAAATATAAAACATTACAATAATGAAAGTGTTCTCCTTGCCCATCTGAGGAAACTGTCCTTTCAATATCTGCAAAAGGGCCATCCTTGTTTGTATCAATTGCTCCTCTCCATACCCTAGCCATGGTATCGTTTCTTTTATTATCTCTCAAATTTACCTTTTAAAATTACAGAATCATATCATATGACAGGAAAGATGAAAAAAGCAAAAATCACCTGCACTCCCACCAAATGATCAGCATTGTAGTTTTATTGCCGTTTCGTTTTAGATTCTTTTTCACAGTGTGTATATGTACAAAACACCATCCTACTTTTGGAAACTTTTTAAATATTCCATCGCATGACGGTACCATATGTTTACTCAGCCAATCTCCTATTGTTGGACACTAATGTTCTTTCCAGTTTTCTGTTATTAGAAACAATTTGGTCCTAAACAGCTTTGTATACAGCTCTTTGCACACATCTCTGGTTATTTTCCTCAGGATTCATTCCTAGAAGAATAATTGCTGGGCCAATTGTACTTTTGAAAAATTGGACCTGAGTACATAGAATGGCTTTATCACAATACTTGGTTCACATACAGTCTTCCTTGCTCTATGCATGGCCCATACACAGTGTAATTATTTAAATGATACTTTCTTTTTGTTTTTTAAGACAGAGTCTTGCTCTGTTCCCCAAGCTGGAGTGCATTGGCACAATCATGGCTCACTGCAGCCTCGAACCCCTGGGTTCAATCGATCTTCCCCCCTCAGCCTCCCAAGTAGCTGGGATTACAGGTGTGTGCCACTACACCTGGCTAATTTTTGTTTTTTGGGATTTTTTGTTTTTGTTTTTTGTTTTGGTAGAAATGGCCTCAAACTCCTGTACTCTATCAGTCTGCCTGCTTCAGCCTCTCAAAGTGCTGGGATTACAGCCACCATGCCCGGCCTAAATGATACTTTTTTTTTTTTTTTTTTGAGAAAGAGTCTTGGTCTGTTGCTCAGGCTGGAGTGCAATGGCATGATCTCGGCTCACTGCAGCCTCCACCTCCTGGATTCACCTGATTCTCTTGCCACAGCCTCCACACAGCACCACCACACCGTCTAATTTTTGTATTTTTAGTAGAGATGGGGTTCCACCATGTTGGCCAGGCTGATCTCAAACTCCTGACCTCAGGTGATCTGCCTGCCTCAGCCTCACAACGTGCTGGGATTTCAGGCATGAACCACCATGCCTGGCCCTAAACAATACTTTTAATAACATAAGCCCACCACCCAAAACACAAACTAAGAACTTGACGATAATCTATGGCTCCCCCACTTCTCTATGTCCCCACCTCTCTTACCCAAGGTAACCATCTTCTCAATTCTCTGTTCATTCTTTTGCTTTTCTTTTTACATATTTCTCTTGTTTCTACATTGTATTTCCCAAAGCATGTGTTTTCATTTAGTTGTTTTTAACTTTAAAAGGTACCATCTTGTATATAAATTTTGTGACTTACTTTTGGAATTAATATGATAATGCTGAGATTCTTTCATATTGTTACATCTCAACATTTTTCACTCAATGTAGTGTTCCACTATAGTGTTCCACTGGGCGAAAATACAAGCTAGCTATCTTGTATCTTGTAGCTCCTGTTCAAGGGTGTTTGGGTGTTTCTAGGATCTTGTTATCATGAACGGTGCTGGCACAGCATTCCTGCATGTCTCTCCTTTTGCACATGTGCAAGATTTCATCTTGGGTATATACACGTAGGAGTGGAGTTGCTGTGAATATTCAACTTTAGGAGATAATTTCAAGCTGTTTTTCTAATGTGGTGAGCCTCTCCAACAACGCATAAGAAATTCTGTGGATCCATATCCTCTCCAGCACTTAGTGTTATTAGACTATTAGTATTTATTAATCAAATAGGTACAAAGTAGTCTCTCATTATGGTCTTGATTGTATTTCCTTGATCACCATTGATGTTAATCTTCTTTTAATATGGCCATATTTATTTACTCTTCTGTGAAATGCCTATTTATGTCCCTTGCCTATTTTTTCATTGTATTGCTTATGTTCTTATTGATATGCAGTCCAATTTTTTTTTAGTTGGAGTCTTGCTTCGTCACCCAGGCTGGTGTGCAATGGCACAATCTCGGCTCACGCAACCTCTGCCTCAAGCGATTCTCCTGCCTCGGCCTCCCAAGTAGCTGGGACTACAGGCGTGTGCCACCACACCTGGCTAATTTTTGTATTTTTTAGTAGAAACGGGGTTTAACCATGTTGGCCAGGCTGGTCTTGAACTCCTGACCTCAGGTGATCCACCTGCCTTGGCCTCCCAAAGTGCTGGGATTACAGACTGGGATTATAGGCATGAGCCACCACAGCCAGTCCCAGTGTATTTTTGATATTAACCCTTGTCAGTTGCATGTGTTGCAAATATCTTGTGACTTGTCTCTACTTTCTGAGTTGTCTTTTGATAAATATAAAGTTCTTAATTTTAATATAGTCAAATGTGTTAATCTTTTTCTTTATAGTCACTGATGTTTGTTTAAGGAAATCTATTCTTACCCCAAGGTCTAAATGATATTTAGCTATATTTTCTACTAAGAAGTTTAAAGTTGTGTTTTTAACATTTAAGTCTTTAATCCATCTGGACTAGATTTGTCAACATCGTGTGAAGAGAAGATACAATTTCTTCTTTTCCCAGATGGCTAATCATTTTTCAACTTCACTTCTTCAATAGTAAATTTTGTTTGTTGTTCCCCTACTGATCTGACATATAACTTTTGTCACATACCAAATGCCATAAACCTTAATGTGAGTTTCCCTTTCTAGACTATCTCTCGGATTGATTTCTTTTTCCCTGCACTAATATGACACTGTCTTAGTTACTATAGGTTCATGCTAAGTCCTAAATAAGGTGAGGAAAGGCTTTCCTCCCTCCTTTTCATCTTCAGAAGCATCCTGCTTATTCTTGCCTGCTTGCTCCATATCATTTAACAAGTTTCTTTAAAAATCTCTGTTGGGACTTTGAAATAATATTGAATCAATAGATCCATCTGGGAAGAATTGATATCTATATAATGTTCAACTTTCCTATCCATGAATATGGTAAATTTTTCCATTTAGGATTTCTCCAAGAACTCTTGGATAAAATTATATAATTTTCTCTGTAGAGATTATGAACACAGTTTGTTAGATTCCTTTTTTTTTTTTTTTTTTTGAGACAGAGTTTTGCTCTGTTGCCCAGGCTGGAGTCAGTGGTGTCATCTCGGCTCACTGCAAGCTCCGCCTCCCAGGTTCAAGCGATTCTCCTGCATCAGCCTCCCAAGTAGCTGGGACTACAGGCACGCACCACCACACCTGGCTAATTTTTGTATTTTTACGGGGTTTCACCATATTGGCCAGGCTGGCCTCAAACTCCCGACCTCGTGATCTGCCCACCTCAGCCTCCCAAAGTGCTGGGATTACAGGCATGAGGTTTGTTAGATTCCTTTGTAAGTACTTGATATTATCTGTTGATGTGGATCTCATTGCCAGGTAGCTCTTCTAGCTGCTTCTGTTTATTCTCCTTTTCTCTTAGCAGAGTATTGGAATGAGGCTGTTGAAAGCTGGGCTGAAGGAATGTTTTGGGAATGGATGGTCTGGCCCATTTGCTGTTGCCTGAGCAAGCTGGTGAGGATCTCTGCTCTGGGCTCATTTGGGAGGAGAGCCTCCCCTTTTCTCTGGGGAAGTGTCGTGGGTGCCCTGGGTGAAGCAGGGAGGAACTGGTGAAGGGAGAAACACCCAGCTAGGAGACACTTTGTAGGGAGGAGGTAGGGGCTCCCAAGATTCATGCTTGAGTACTGGCCCTGCAGTCTACCAGCTGAAGACTTCAGAAAAACACTTAACCTCTTTGTCCTCTATTAGCAAAGGCGCTCAAAGGTGAGGTTCACAGGAGGAGATTTCTGCCCAGAGTTTAGAACAATATGAGGGATTTTCTTTTTATTTCCTTACCAGCTGAGATTGGTGAGCCATTCACATTGACAGAATGCTCATGACAAATGAACAACCACAGAGGCAAAGCCAGGCTAAAAATTGTCACAAAACAGAACAGATGTTCCCACCCTCTGAAGACAGAGTTGTAGTTTCATAGGCCTCAAGATGGAAAGATTCATCTGGGGAGCATAAACTAAGGGGACACTGATCAATGCCGCTTCTGGGGCTTTGAGAAACTGGGTACTACTTGTTCCCTTCTATGGCAGAATGCTAAGGAGAGGAGCCGTCATTGCAATGCGAATAGAGGCAACTGGGAATTGCATTAAAGGGACTTCAAGGATCTCCCAGCTTCATTCTGGGGACAGCCAATGTAGAACCCTGCCTCAGTCCCAATCTATGTAACATTCATCTCTAACCCTTTCTTGGCCTTGTGGTAGCTTTCCTCCAATACTCCAATTGGGGCCTTTGCCATGATGACATCAGGATATTTTTTAAGTTCCCCTTGGATTGCATCGAGGCTTCTCTATGATGCTTGAGAGGGGCTGCCCATCTTGCAATCTTTAAAGCACAGTGAAAACAATCTTCCACAAGTTCCCGGAAACTCCCTGATGCCTTCCTCTGAGGTAAAGGTCTTTAGATGGTACCTAGTTTTGTGTTAGAAGCTTTCACACCAAGCAGCCAAAAAGGCTCCATCCTCACCTGATTTGTGGTCCCCAGAAAGGAGCCTGCATTAGGCCGATAAGTCATCATCCAGAGAGGTGATGACAGTCGTCTCCATGACCATTGATTAATGAAAACAGGGCTAGTTGGACCCAGAGTAGATGGTTATAAATGGTGCTGTCAGAGAAAAATAATTATTGTATTAATAAGGAAACGGTTCAAAACCAGGCTCTAAAAAAAGAGAACTGGCAACTTAGCATCTCCATGGATTTCTGAGGCAGACTTGACGGAATAGTGGGGAGGTTGGGGGAAGGTATTCTAGCTCCCCCACCACCCGCCTCTCCAGAAGGCAGCCCCTCCTTGCCTGTGCACGTGCCCACGTCCACGCGTGGATGCGCGGTGGGTGCGCTCGACCTGACCCAGCTCTCCCGGGATGCGGCAGATGAGCCGGGGTTGCGTGGAGGCTTTCGGTACCACTTCCAGCAGGAACGGGGAAAAACGAGCATATCTTATTGTACCTGAAACACTCTATGATATGTACTAAATATTATGACTACTCGGGGCCTTGCAATAATTGATTCACCCACACAGCCATTTAGTCTGCGAGCTGTTCGTTTTACAAATTCTACAATCTTTTAGAAATTCTTTCAGTGCGGAAGATTGCTGCCTGGCCTCAGATTCATTATGGTGATTGAATCCTCTTCAATAGAGAACGGTTTAAAGAGAGCACAGGCCCCGTGCGTCTCACTCAGAGTGAAGGCGCATAGGTTAAAAGCTTGTCTGGTGGCATAATTCACTGCCGCTATGCCAAACAATCACGTCTTATTGTGACCTTCATAAGATACAAAAAGGCAACAGGATAGAGCTTGGCTTTTTTTTAAACCCACTCACAGATTTAGCTTCCCAACATCTGAAGCTTGGAGAATTCCTAATTAAATAACCAATTAATAATGTAGAATAGAAAAAGCTATTTTTTTCTGAAATGCAAAATCATAATTAATCAGAGTACAAAAAGCTGCCTGTCTTTATATCAGAAAAATATAGACTAGGTATTTAAATATTCCACCACACCTGAACCCTGGCCATCCGTCATTGCTATGACTTAAAACATCTCAGACTAAATTAGGTTTTGTTTGTATAGAGCGGTGAAAGTCAGATGGCTTGAATGACAAAATTAGAACATGCTCAAATCACTGAGACAAAACCGCATAAAGAGAAAGATGTGCAGGAAAAGGGCTGCCAGTATGAAGCAGAAATCTTCCACTGATTTTTTTTTTGAAAAAAAAAAAAAAAAAAAGCGTTCTTTCCTATTTACCCAACCACTTGGTGTAAGTATAAATTTTTGACCCCCCAGGCAGACATTCCAGGAAAAGAAAAATTATCCCCACCTCCTTGTCAATTGCCCAAAATAGCATGCACAGCTCTAAACAAGTACCCTCCCCATCACGTCCCCCACCCCAGTTTCTCCACCCCGGGTTGGCCCTGGCCCTGGTGTCTACACCCTCAGCAGACCCGCCCACCGCTCCAGCCCCCGCCCAGCCCCCGCCCAATGATATTGTCAGTAACACCAGGCACCAGCCGCTAAGGTTCTCCCCCCACCCACCCGGGCACTCCACACCACCTCCAAGCGCATTTATAGTTGGAAAGAAAAGCTCATTTTTATAGGTGGTGCCACCTCCACAATTTATACTTTGCCCTTGAAATACCAAAACCAGGGAGTCAATTTTCCAAGGAAGAAATTTTATAAAAACACTTTTATTGATGGAAGAGATCTGCAGAGATGGTCGCCATCTGCAAGGAAGTGAAGGCTCCTGCAGGTGCGGGTTGATCCAGGGCTGCCCAAGCGTCCCTCACTCAGGACCACGCGCCCAGGCACTAAGCATGTTATTTCTATGTCTTCCGAATATGCTAAGCATTTCCTTACCCTCCGGCTTTTGCTCCTGCCGTTTCTTCCTCGTGGAAGTGAATATTTGAAACCTACCTGGTCTTCCCAAGGTGGCCCAGTTATTACTGTGTGAGGACTTCTTCCTGGCTTCCCTGGTGAAAAGCTGTTCCGTCCTGCCTGCAGGTCCCTGTGTTACTTTGCTGATCACATTCTCCCTCCTGTCTGTGGGTGTGGACTCTACCCATGACTTCCCTGTCACCTGGGGGCCGGTGCCCTGAGCCCAAGCCAGCCCTGCATCGGGGCTGGGCACAGGGTGTACTCAGGCGATGGTGGGGCCACAGTGCAGGTTTAGAGGGGCCCTCTCTCTGCCCACGATGCCACCAGCCTCTGTCCCACCCAACGCCACAAATCTCCTTCAATATATAATTTGCTGTTATCATAGCAATAAATAATTTTTGGTGACGTTTTTACTGTGAGACTTTGTGCGGTGTTTTTTTATTGACAAAACCGCTATGAATCAACATACATGAACACAATAAAAACGTGAGAGCTATCTGCATTACAGCTGAGGTTTTGTCAATAGGGCAGTGCATTGATCTCCGTTCCTCTTTGGGGTTATTTGTGGAGCTTCAGCAGGTGGGTTTAGGAGCTACAGTGCTCAGGAGGTGCAGCCCCGGGCCTGGCGTTTCCTGCCACACTCCCCTGGGCACTGCCTCCCTGAAGATGGCACAGCCACAGAGAAATCTCAGCCTTGCGGGGCAAAGGGAAGAAGACAGGGAGCTGGGAGAGAGTGTGCTCACCTATCTTCCTTCCTTCCCTCCCTTCCTGCCTTCCCTCCCTCTTTCCTCACCTCTCCCTTCCTCCTCCTTTCCTTCCCTCCCTCATCAACCAAAGCAACCAGTCCATTGCCTGGCGCATCAGGAGCTGTGTCCTGGGGGCCTGGGGATCAGCCCTGGCCAGCTCTCAGGGTGCTCCCATCTGGAGGAGGCACAGACCTGCAGACAATGGGTCCTCCTGATGGGCACCGTGTCCCAGGGGGTATGGGGGTCAGCCCTGGCCAGCTCACAGGGTGCTCCCATCTGGAGGAGGCACAGACCTGCTGACAGTGGCCCCTTCTGATGGGTGCTGTGTCCTGGGGGAATGGGGATCAGCCCTGGCCAGCTTGCAGGGTGCTCCCATCTGGAGGAGGCAGAGACCTGCGGACAGCGGCCCCTCCTGAAGGGGGGTGCTCAGGCACTCACCCCCACCATTGACCGAGTGCCTCCTGCACACCAGACTTGGGCTGGGGTCTGGCTGTGACTGCGGTCCCTGCTGTCAGAGCAGGGCATGGGGGGCAGGCGACGTTAAAAACATAATCACCCATAAAAGCTCCCCAGAGTGGTGAGGCATCTAAGGGATGCCCCGGGGTGCTCTTAGTAGACAGCGGGGGGTCTGCCCTGGTCGGGAGTGGGAAGGCTCCTAGATGTGGTGTCTGTACCAGGCTCACAGGAGCCTGGAGTGCTCCTGGCAGGCACAGCACCTGGAACAAGCCCAGTGCCTTCGAGGAGCTGCGAGGGGGGCCTCTGGCTGGAGTGGGTCAGGGCAGGCGAGGAACAGGGAGTCGACTGTGGTCAAGAGGGTGGGGGGGGGGAGGTGAGGCTGGGACGGTTTCCAAAGGGGCTGGGGCCCTGAGTTTTTCTGGGCAGCAGGAGCCAATGTGACAGGGCTCCATCCCTCTGCTATCACCACCTAGCCACCCCTCTGCTGCCACCATGGGCCTATCCTCTCCGGGATCCCTTCAGACCATCCCTGCCCAGACCCAGCTCTGGGTTACCCTCCCCACCACCCTCCAGGTGGGAGACCAGGCCTGTACACCCTCCAGGGCACATGTCTGCTCCCCACCCTCCCACCAGGGCCTCGCAGGGGAGCCTGCCCACCCTCACCTGCCCACAGGCGGGAAGCACAGGGGACTGTCCCCCCATCACACCATCCCTGCACTGGGGTTGCTTCTTGCTTACAGTCCCCATCCAAATCCTACCCTCTATGGAGGCCCAACAGAACCACCCTCCTCCAGGCAGCCTTCCTGGATTGTGCTGCCTTCAGGGCAGGGCCAGGAAAGCCAAGACCCTAGGGAGGGAGAAGGGGCCCGTCACCAGTGGTGTGGTCCCCAACCTGCCCAAGGCCATCAGATCCACCTCCCTCCCTCCCTCCTTCTCTGTCGTTTTTAGGGACTGGGCTTGCCACACTAACGATGTCTGGGGGCTGCCGGTTCATGTCCCCAGTTTAGTGAGGAAAACAGACCCTGACCCAGGCCTGGGGGTCCAAGCGAGGGGCCAGCAAGGGCAGGGTAGAGCGTGGTGTCCCCACAGACCCGGGGTCCCTCCGGAGTTCAGCAGGCTGTGGAGTTGCTGACCAGCCAGCCGTGAATCCCTGCGCAGTGTCTGTGCAAGTCACCCACTTGCCTGCCCTGTCACGATGCTCCATGAGGTCGGGTCTGCTTTTTCTGGGAGTTATCACTGTCCAGCTTGGTGGTTTACTCGTCGTAGGTCTGTCTCCTCCAACCAGACCTTAAGCTGCTGGGAGCAGCAGGAGCAGGGATGTCCTCCTGGAAGGACATGGGCACAACGGACAATCTCATCAGGAGAGAGGGGACTTGCAGTGGCACCTGCATGGAAATCAAAAGAGCGCCAGCTGTGTGCTGCAGAGGATGGGGTCCCTCCAACCTGCTCCACTTCCCACCCCCCATCCTGTCTGTCCAGCTTGGCACTGTCTTGCAGCACCTAGAGACGCACCGGCCCAGGATCAGCCACCAAGCACAGAGTAGCACTCACTGAAGGTCCAGGCACTTTTTGGGGCACACATCAAGCCACCCCAGGTGGGGGTCTTCCTACTTCACCTGCAAGGGTAAGGCCTGCCCTGCTGAGGGTTGTCACCCTTCCCCAGTCCCCCGGGAGCTGGCTAGGAAAGCAGGGTTTCCCTTTAAGGGTGATGCCTGCAGCAGCCACTGTGGCCCGCCTGGCCCAGCCCCCGCCCCGTGGCACCTGCCCACGCGACACCTGCCCGGGGCGGCCCACTGTGCTCCTGGCAGCCCTCCTGACGTCAACGGCAGCCGCGGGGACGCTGCCTCCTCTGCCACACGTTGCTCACAAAGTGTAGGCAAAAGGCAGGCGTCCAATTGCTGCGGATGAGGAAGAGAAATAATTTAGTTTCTAAATCAGGACTCAGTACCGGTGGCCAGGCCCCGGAAGGGGCATCTGTCGGCTGCGCGGCAGCCACTCCTGCAATGGAGGAGATGGTCCAGTTCTCCATGGGGACTTGGGGGGCTCCCCAGCTCTGGCCCTGGGTGCCGAAAGCCCTGAGAACAAGCCATCTGAAAATTAGGATTCTGCATCGCCTGTCAATCCCCAGAAGCCCACAGCCTTTCATTAAGATCCGCCTGACATTTCTGTTATGCTCAGAAATCCCGAAGACATGCCAAGTGCCTGCTATTTGCCATCACATCCGCCTGGGAAGCCACGGGGCCGCCAAGCCCATTGTGCTGAAGTGCCCCCCAGGAGGCGGGATGGCAGGACACTCAGGCCCTGGCAGGGGCAGAGGGCGGCCTGCCCCAGGGGCAGCTGACAGAGAGCCCAACCTGGGGGGCCCTGGGCCTTGGGTTCATGCCTTCCAGGGGGCCATGGGCAGCTTCTCCTCACTCACATTCCACGAGGGCGTCTGTGTCCACAGAAGCTCCTGCAAAACCAATCAGGAGCTGTGGCATCCCTCAAGCTTGCATGGAACCCTTCTGTGTGCCAGTGCTGTGTGTGCCCCGGGGCACCAAGGCCTGGTTTCTGGGCTCTGGGGCCTAAAGTCTAGGAAGGGAGGTGGATGTGGAGCAGGAAATGGGTGAGAGAAAAGTCCAGGTGTGGGGGGAGGAGGCAGGCAGGCTCTGTTGGATCAGGGGCTTTGTGGATATTGACCATTGACCCAGGCGTCTCAGAGGGAGGACCTGTCATTTGGCCAGCATGCCAGGAGTAAATGTGCCTGAAAGGTCACAGAGATCATAGAATGTGTGCTATGGAAATGCAGCCTCTCCAGGAAGATTGGGGCAAGCCTCGGGAAGGGAGGGAAGGACCACATTGTAGAGTTAGGTGATGTGGTCACATCTTAGCTCTGCAACCAGGTACCACGGGGCAGTGTAGGACAAACCACGCCTCTGTAGGGAAGTGCATGGCCGTCCCCAGAAAAGCATGGGGTAGCAGGAGGTATGTGGAGGGAGGAGGGCCATGCAGAGGCTGAGGAGGCCAGTCCAGCATTGCTATGGAACTGGCTATAACACTTTGGATTGAAAAAACCTGTGGTCATTCAGGAATGCCCATAGGACATGAGTGAGACTGGCTCTGAGGCCTGTATGGTTCCAGGACTCTGACTGCAAGTGACATAAACCCAGGTTTCGGCCTCCACCAAAAAGCAGAATGTATTGGTTCATGTACCATGTTGCCTTCAGGCATGGCTGGATCCAGGCTCCTAAAGAGTGCAATTAAGGTTCTGCTTCTCTTGAACAGTCTTAGTTCTGCCTTCCTCTGTGTTGGCTTTATTCTCACCAGGAACTACCAGCAGCAGCTCCTATCATCTTAGCAACCCAAGGACAATTTCTCCTATAAAAGTCACAGGTAAGGCTTTGTTGGCTGGGCTCTGGGCATGTGCCTTTCTCTGAGCCAATCACTGGCCAGGGCGATGTGGTGCTCTGATTGGTTAATCCTGGGTCATATAACCATCCCACAGAGAGTGAGCTGTTGCCTGAAGAAGAGGCATGATGTGGGTCTGGGGGATGGGGAGGGAGGCAGAGACAATAGAAGTCACTCTGGCTTCCCCAAAGCAGGTCACACATTCATCATGCCCTTGAGCTTCCACACTTGTCCTAGAAACCTTGCTCCTTCTAGGGTCTTCTAGCCTCATACAGCCAATCCCAGTGAAGCAATAAGCATCACATACCCTGTCCCCAAGCCAGGCTGAGCCTGGGGAATCTGGATGAAAGGGCAGGTGGAGCCCGGGCATCAGCTCCTCACCCCGGTGCAGGAGCTGGTGAGCCCAGGACAAGAAAGAAACTGAGGTGAGGCTATGCAGCCATGCTGGCTAATGCCTGCAGTGATCAGGATAGGCTTCCTGGTGGAGGTGGAAGCTGGAGACAGAACATGAGAGGTGGACAGAATATGGCAGACAGTCCCATTTTCAACCTTCCCCAGTAGAGTCTCTTGCACAACCTGGAAAGTGATTGGGCTCAGACCTTCACCTGGAACCCAGGTGCAGCCACGGGGCTGAGGTGAGACAGTGAGAAGCAAGTGCAGAGGCCCTGGAGCTTGGAGTGGGGTCCTGGCCAGCTGTCCCTCCAAGGGCGATTGTGGGTGCTGCTCACAGGGCTCTGTGTCCCCTTGGGGTGGTGGGCCCTGCATGGCGCCCTCAGAGCTCACTCCACAGGACCAGCCATGAGGACATACTTTGCCTTGCCCACCTGCTGTTTGGAGAAGCTCGTGGTACTGCCTTGGGGCGACCAAATCCCCACTTCCTGAGACACAGCAGCTGAGGGACCTCAGGTGGCTTAAACAGTCAGGCTTGATGAGACTGAGTAACTACCTCCTGCCAGGCCCTGGGAGAAGAGAGACCTTCTAGGAAACCTCCCCCAACCCTGGCCACCTTCCATCTCCCTTACCACCCCAGCCACCTGGGAGCTTCCAGTCATGTGCATGAGATCAGGAGCTGTGTGAAGCAAAGGGGGATGGGAATCACACCTGGTCTAGCCTTGCAGGGTGTGGGGCCTGGAGCTGGGGAAGGGAGAAAGGTCTCTGGAGACTATGCCTTGTCACCACAACCCCTGCACTCTGCCAGAGAGTCTATTCCTGGAAAAGAAATTTCAAATCTGCACTCTTAGGCTTCCCATTTCTCGAGCACCCCTGGCTCAAGGCACAGGGATCCCATGGAGCAGTGGTTCCTGCCCCTGGCCTCACCTTTGGCAAGGAGAGAAGATGGCAACAAGCCCACCACCATCTGAGAGCATGCAGAGCTCCGGGCAGGGAGAGGCCCAGGAAGCTTTCTGAGAAGGGACACACATACAGTATTAGTGATCCCAGTGTGTGGGAGGGTGGGGAACAGGTTACGAAAATGTGTTGTGGGCAGTGGCAACAGACTTAGTCAGGCTGGGCAGAGGGATCCTGGAGGGCAGTCAGGGGAAGGCAAGACACAGAGGCAGGGCTTGACTGGGAAGGCCTGGCATGCCAGACGAAGCTACCAACTTCATTCCGTAGCTCGCACAGCAGGAGAATGAAAAGATAAAGCAAGTCTCCAGAAAAGGAATCTGGCCAAGCTCACTGACCCCTGCCATCCATTCACTTATCTATCTCTCCATTAACCCATTGATCTACCTATCTATCCATCCATCCATCCATCCATCCATCCCTCCATTCACCCATCCACCTACCTGTCCATCCTTCCACCCATCTATGCACCCACCCTATGCATCCATGCACCCATCTATCTATCCATTCATCCATCCATCCATCCATCCATCCATCCATCCATCCATCCATCCATTCACCCACCCTTCTACCTATTCATCCATCCACCCACCCATCCATCTACCTATCCATCCATCCATCCACCCATCTATCCCTCCATTCACCCATCCATCTACCTATCCATCCATCCATCCATCCATCCATCCATCCATCCATCCATCCATCCCTCCATTCACCCATCCATCTACCTATCCATCTATCCACCCACCCATCCATCTACCTGTCCATCCTTCCATCCACCCATCTATCCCTCCATTCACCTATCCATCTACCTATTCATCCATCCATCCACCCATCTATGTATCCATTCATCTATCCATCCACCCATCTATCCATCCATTCATCCATCTATCCACCCATCTGTCCATCTATCCATCCATCCATCCATCCATCCATCCATCCCTCCATTCACCCACCCATCTACCTATTCATCCATCCACCCACCCATCCATATACCTATCCATCCATCCATCCATCCATCCATCCACCCATCTATCCCTCCATTCACCCATCCATCTATCCATCCATCCATCCATCCATCCATCCATCCATCCATCCCTCCATTCACCCATCCATCTACCTATCCATCTATTCACCCATTTAACTGTTTATTCATTCACCCATCTATCCACCCATCCTTTCATCTCTGCATCTCTTCCTCCATCCATCATCCATCTATCCGTCTCATCCTTTCCCTATTCTCTCCCTCCCCTCTCTCCCTTTATTCACCTATCTATTAATCCATCTACCCATCCCTCCCTCTCTCCATCCATCCATCCACTCATCTATTACTCCATCCATTTATCTATCCACCCATTTTTCCATCTATCCATTCATCCATCTACCCATCTATCTATCCATTAATCCCCCATCCATTTATCACCCATCCACGCATTCATCCATCCACTCACACACCCATTCATCCATCTACCTAGCCATCTATCCTTTCATCCCTGCTTCCATCCATCCATCCATCCATCCATCCATCCATCCATTCATCCATCCACCCATCCATTAATCTATTTATCCATCCCTTCATTCCTGCTTCCCTTCCTCCATTTATCCATCCACTCTTCCACCACTGATCTACCCATTCATTCCTCAATCCATCCACCCATCCCAAGAGTTCGCTCACTGGCATGTGACCTTTTGAAGGTCTTAGTCAATGGGGGCTGGGGCCTGAGGACAGCAGACTTTGGCCTCTGAGCATGGTTTTCACTTTTGTTACCACCCTCCAGCCAGGAGACTGGGCACGTGGAAAGCCAAGGGCTGTGCTGTGTGGCAGACAAACCCCTCCCCTCACCAGCTGCCAGGCAAGGGTGGCACTCGTACCTCAGCTGGATGATGCAAGAGGAAAAGCTGGAAACAGGACCCTAATCCTGACCAGGCTGGGTGGGCAGGGTAGGGGGCCTGTGTTTCCTGTCAGTTCACCCTGACCACAGAAGACGACATATTCTCATGGCTGTGCCCAAATGGAGTGAGTGTCCTGAGACTGGACAGTTGGAGGACAGCGGATCACTTCTCCCCTCCCTCCCTTTGAGAGTTATTAGACAACTCCCCTGTGCCAGACCCTGGTAATACAGTGGTAGGCAAATAAGACTGGCCCTGTCCCTGGGAGCTTGTAGCTCAGAGCGGGAGATAAACAGCAGTCAATAATCACCCACCTTTAGTTCTGCCCTGCACCAGGCCTGCTCATGGGCAGACACTCAGGGAAGGAATGAAGGAAGGAATGATGCTTGCCCAGGAGGATCAGTGGCATGTGGCAGCCTCTCCATGTGTTATCCACTCTGTGTATTATGGGTTGAATTATGTCCTCTTCAAACTCATATGCTGAAGTCCCAAAGCCCGGTACCTCAGATGTGACCTCACTTGGAAATAGGATCATGCAGATGTAATTAGTTAAGGTGAAGTCATTCTAGAGACAGGTGGCATCCGAGACACATGCACTTCATCTTTGAGGGCAGGGGCAGGCCTAGCATCCCACCTTTAAGGACAGGGAACAGGCTCAGCACCCCACCTTTGAGGACAGGGAATGGACCCAGCATCCCAACTTTGAGGGCAGGGATGGGCCCAGCACCCCAACTTTCAGGGTAGGAGGTGGACCACCTTATCTTTGAGGGCAGGGGATGTGCCCCACCTTTGAGGGCAGGGATGGGCCCAGCACCCTATCTTTGAGGGCAGGGCTAGGCCCAGCACCCCAATTCTGAGGCCAGCACAGGGCCCCTCCTCAGCTAAGGGGCCCTCGCCGCCCCCTCCTCCCAGCTTGGCCTCAGAGCTGCAGGAAAAGCCTGCCCGGGCCTTGTTTATTTTTGGAGAGTTTTAACTGGTTGGGCGAGGAAGTGAGCCTTGTTAAAAGGGATTTAACTGTGGGTCACCGCGAGTTTGAGGGGCTTAGGAGGAAAGAAAGAAAGGGCTTTTCCCTTCATCTTCCCCGGAGCAGGGGCCCCTTCCTCACAAAGGCCCGGCCGGAGCGGGGACCTCAGTGCCAGCCCAGCTGGAGGGAGCGTTAATGGGGAGAGCTTAAGTCACTTTGGGAACCGGAAAGGTTTCTCAGCGGCAGAAAAGAACGGCCTCCCAGAGCCAGAGGACCGAGGGGCTGGACGGGAGGATCTCCTGGGGGCTTCTTTCACTGGGCCCTCGAGGGAGGGCTTGCCCTCTGCTCTCTGAAACCTGGAGACAGCTCGGGGCTCTACACTCAAGATCCACCCACCACCCCATATGAACCCCAGGAACGCGGCCTCAAGGCCCAGGGGGCTACAGACACACCCCTGGGTCTTTGCTCCCAGGGAGCCCTGTCCAGGGGACGGGAAAATGACCCACGGCCCGGCCTGGGGCCTGCTGTTCAGGGTCCTGGAGATGCCGCACCACACCCCCGCCCCCGCCACTCCCTCTGTGACTGAGGATGGGTCCGTTTCTCTGGCTGAACCTCCTCTGTGTGGGGTCCTGGGGTGCTGCCACTCCTCACCGAGGGAGGAGAGGCGTCTTCCGCGTGCCCCGCGGTCCACCTTCTTGGTCATTGTCGGCGGCCGTGTTGGTAGCTTCTCCATCGCGCCGCACAAGCGGCTGAGTCCCAAGATGACCTTTTACCAGCGCGGGTAGAGTTCACAGAATCGGATCCCATCCTGGCCTAGCAGAGCGTTTTATTATTATGGGAAACAGCAGAAGTGGGTTGGAGGGGGGTCCATCATCTCCTGCAACCAGATAAAATAGAAACAACTAAATAAAGCACCCTTGCCGCTCAAGGGAAAAATTATGCTTGTCAATTATGATTTATGAGCGATTGCCAAGCGGGGAATGGGGCCTGCCCGCCTTGGAGGCCACTCTCTGCCTCCCCCCAGCTTGGTGGGTGAGGCTGGGGGTGGCGAGGCTGTGCTGGGAGAAGGTGGGTCCTCCTGCAGCTCTGACTGTTAACCCCTTGTTGCCTGCAAGGTCAGTGCCCGGCTGCTAGAGGGGAGGGAGGGGATCTCGTGCCCCCGATCTGGCACCGGGGTGGGCAGGGCATATGGACGGCAGCCATTGGCGAGGTGCCCACACCAGGCCCTGGCTTCGGGCCCAGCATGAGCCTGGGCCGGCGGTGGGTAAGCTCTCTATCCCTCTCTGCCCTATAAAAATCCCTGGCAGAGCCTCCAGTCCATGCCCGCACCGCCTCCGCGTCCTCCCGGGCTCCCCGTGGAGGGGCACCAATTTGTCCTCGCCTGCGCCTGCTCGGGCCAGATGGTGGGTATTTCCAGGCCACAAAGTCCTCTGACCTTTGAACAGTTGCCGCCGAATTTCAATAATGAAAGGGCCTTTTTTGAATATGTACAAATGAGACGTTATATTTCCATACATTTTATTTCCAGCCTCATCTGCGAATCTAATATTGACCCGGAGTTATCTGTGATGGGGAAGTTATTAATTCTGACAGATATAAGGGAGAAGCTAATATTCGCCTTTTACAAACACCTAATATTAATCTCAGGCGCTGTAAACGAGTCCCGCACGCCGGCATGGGGGAGATGACACCAGCTCGGAATTTGATAATGAAAAACGGGGAAGTTTAATTTCAGGGAATGGAAAAAAATGTTTGCCCGCTGAGAGGTGAGCAGCACCAAAAGCTCTGGGAGGGCGGGATTCCCGGAGGACAGGGTGGAGGTCTGGGAGGTGACCCCCATCCGAAGGTCTGTGACTTGGGGCATGGGCCCAGGTGCCGGAGAGGGAACTGAAGTTGGAGCCCTTCATCCCTGTGACCCTCACTATTCGCACCTTTAGGAGCTGCCTCTGGACAGGTCTCTGCCCACTGTTTTGTTCAGAGCTCAGCCAAGGACTTCTTACACCTTTTTTGTTTGTTTGTTTGTTTAACTTTCCATGGTCCTGTCTGCTCTTTTTTGCCTCCTCCGCCTCATTCGGCTTCTGGGTCAGGCATCTGTTGTAGGCTGCCGTACTGCCACAGGTTGAATCATGTCCCCCAAGCTTAGATATTGAAATCTTAATGCCCAGTGCCTCTGATCGTGACCTTATTTGGAAATAGGATCATTGCAGAGGGAATTTGTTAAGATGAGGTCACCCTGGAGCAGGGTGGGCTCCTAACCGGGTAAGATGGTGTTCTTATAGAAAGGGGAAATTTGAGCTGAGCATGGTGACTCACACCTGTAATCCCAGCATTTTGGAGGCTGAGGCAGGAAGATCACTTAAGCCCAGGAGTTTAAGACCAGCCTGGGCAACACAGGGAGACCCCATCTCTACAAAAAATAAAAAAATTAACTGGGCATGGCGGCACAAACCTGCAGTCCCAGCTATTCGGGAGGCTGAGATGGGAGGATTGCTTGAGCCCAGGAGTTGGAGGCTTGAAGTGAGCTATGAATATGCCCCTGCATTCCAGGACTGGAGACAGCACAGTTTTGTTGTTTAAACCTCCCAGTCTGTGGTACTTTGGTACACAAGCGCCCAAGCAGGCCCATACACCCACGTCTCCTTCATAGCGCTTGACACCACAGCAATTATGCACTGAGCTGAATGAGTTTTGTAAACTCCACGAGGGAAGGGACAATGTCTGCAGTTGCCTGTGCACTCTGCCATATCCCAGCACCAGGCACGGTGCCTGGTGTATCCTAGATGCCCAAAGAGTGGCTGCTGGATCCATGGCTGAGTACCTTGCTATCTCCAGCCAGAAATACATCCGTAAGCACTCACTGGATCCCTCTTGTATGCCCAGGACTGTGCCAAGGGCTGGCTGTGTATGTGGGGCACACCCAAACAACCTGCCTCAGCACGTCTTGATGGAATATTATTTTTATTTCCTGCAGACCGTGGGTGCTAGGAGTTGGGTGAGATGGGGGCTTTGCCAGGGGTTGGGAAATTCAGGATGGAACCCTGAAGGTAGCCCTCACCTTGGCAAGAGGGGTGGTCGTGGAAGACCCGGGACAATGGAAAGCTGGGGTTGCTGCTGGGGGCAGGCAGGGCCTTGTGGCCCCTAGCAGCACTGACTGGCTGTCATCATCACAAAGAATCCTTACACTGTCTGGCTGAGCAGGGCATGGAGCCGCAGCTCCGGGGACACCGCAGGGTATCACAAAGGAAGGTTCCTGTCTCTCCCGAAACACAGGTGCACTTGGCGCTCCCTGCTGGAGGGGGCTTCATGGTGGAATAGACTTGGTGCCCTTAGATCACCAGCTACCAGAACTGGGGAGGACTTCAGTGATCATGGAGTTCATCCCGTGGCCAAGTTGTCAAGTGAGGAAACAGAGGCCCAGAGAGGGGGAGCAACTTTTCCAAGGCCACACTGCAGCTCAGGTTCAGAGCATGGGGAGGACCCTGCCCCGGCCCTGGACTTAGGGGTCAGATGCTTTTCCAGGAAGCAGGGATTGAGGAAGCACTGGCATTGATAGGCAACTCAAGATTTTTCCTTTCTTTTCCCCTCATTTCCCCTCCATGAAAACCTGAGTCTTCAGCATTTGATGGGACCCCAGGAGCTGGCGGCTCTTCTGCTTCCCCACGCTGCTCCTTCTCACTTCCTCCTCTGTCTGGCCACCCTGGTCCTCACACTAACCCATATTCAAGCCCTCGCAGCCACACGCAGTGATTCTTGGGGTGCCCACACTCAACCAGGCCATACACAAAGTGCATCTATGTGCTATGCTTGTGTGTCCACAGGGCCACACACAGGACACACCCCAAACACAGGCACCTCAGGCATAGCGTGAACACGCACAACCCTGCACACACACACACACACACACAGCCCCCCCCTTCACCCCTCACCATTCCCACCCCAGGCAGTCCCCTGCCTCTCCTCAGCACAGTGGGAACAAGGGATGCTGACTCTAGATGAGCTCTAGGGAAGGGGGTCCCTAGGAATAGACCACTGCAGACCAGCTTCTCAAAATCATGACATGAGCCAGACCCACAAACCCACATTTCAAGCAGAGCCTGAGGACTAAGGCTTGGAGGCTGGGAAAACCAAGTGCTGTGGTCTCCTTCCTCCTCCAGTCTCTCCTGGTCACGTGGACGCCTGGCCTGTGGACACGCCATCCACTCCCGTCCCTTCCCATCCCCTGCATGGCTCATGATCAAGGTGACGGGGGGAAGACAGCTGTCCCTCTGCAACTTCTGCAAACTGCAAGCCAGGCCTCCTTCACTCCTAGCTTCTGGCATTCCTGGAAAACTGGGCTCTCAGCAGGAACTTCCAACAGGTTCTACCCCAGAGAGCTGGCCCCGACTCCACCTGGATCCAAGCCCGTCGGCTGGCTAACGGGCTGGGAGCAGGTCCTGCCCTGCCCCGGGAACGGTCACTGTGGCTCCATCTATCCCAGGGCGGTTCCCCCCTGGAGCCCTTCTCCAGCAGGAGAGCACTGAATGGCGAGCCACTGGCCCCTCGCCCGACCTTCGTGAGCCAAGGCTGGTTTATTGTCAGAAAGATGACTAAGAAATCCCCGACATATCGTATCATCAGCATGATGATTGGAGAAACAACACCTACAAAATCTATTATTCATTAAGTGTAACCAATATATAATTTAAAACAGTGGGTTTTGTCAAATAATGTGAGGTCAGCATAATTTTCTGCCTATTACTAATATCTATAACATCTTTGCCTTAGTCAGCTCTATTTAAATATGCAATCATTTACAGCTTTTGAGAATATTTCTGCGTACTCCCAATTTCCAATATTCAACTACGACAAATTTTATGCTGACATCAATAGCAAACTATTAAAGACAGTATTTCATTATTGGTTTTTCATCCCAAAAGTTATTTACAATTATATACTAAGCACTAATATTAAAGGAAACCATTTAAATGAGGTGCTATCTACTTTAACAATATGTCTGTCACAGAATGAGATTGTGTTTAAAGATTTTATCAAGAAATGGTTGTTTGCTGAGGTTATGTTTTGTCCATGAAATATGCATTTCATATCTCTTTCATTTCATTAACATAATTTAATTTGTGCTTTGCATTTTGTGCATAATACATATTTGATTTACAAAACAAATATTTCCATTAGAAAATGAATTTCATGCAGGCAAAAAAGCAGAACCAAATGATGTATTGAAGGAAAATAAGAAGAAATGAAATGCATTTTCTCAGTCTATTAAAAAATCTATGGCATTGACAGAAAGTGCACTTAGTGTTATGTTTAAAAAATAGCACATATGTCAATGTATTAACAAATAGAATTGGAAATACAAATATTTCCCTATATCAAGCCAAGAATCTCTTTATTTTAATTGAGTTGATTTAAAAGCCCAACTACAATTTAATTTTTATTTCATGATGTGGTGCTGGGGCTGGTGCTGTTGGAACTGCGTGGGGTTGGCGGTTGATGGAAGAAGATAGTTGACCTTAAAAATGGCTTTTATTGACAATGGAGAGACATGGTTGAATAGGAAGGAAATGGGAAGCGGGGCCTTTGTGATCTGGGGGGCTGGGAGTGGTGAGCGGGGCTGGCGGGCTCCTGAGCCGCTCCTGGCTTGGCTGTTCCTCTGCCAACCTCTCCCCAGCCCCTCTCATCCCCACCTGGGGCTGCTGGGCTGTTTGGGGACCTAGGAAGTGAGGAACGTGAGTCTCCCTTAGCCCATGCCCGTGATGGGGGCTCTGGAGTTAGAGGAATGTAGGAGCTCGGGGCTCAGGATCCACTAGGACCTTGCTCCCCCTCCCAGCCCACAGGGGAGCCCCCTCCAGGCCAGGAGCGGGCCGTGTATGCTGGGGGCAAGTGCATCTCAACCTCATTTAAAGGGGATGTGTGGGGCTGACAGTGGTTATATCAACAATGGAAGAAGTGGCTGAGATGCCCAGGTTGGTCACTGACACAGGGCACCGGGCAGGACCCCCAACCCACTGGCCCAGGCCTGCCTCTCCCACCCCTCACTGTCCCCACCCTAGGCAGTCCCCTGCCTCTCTTCAGCCCAGTGGGAACAAGGGGTGCTGACTCTAGGTGAGCTCTAGGGAAGGGGGCCCTAGGAATAAACCACTGCAGACCAGCTTCTCAAAATCAGATGAGGAAACTGAGCCCCAGGGGATGACGTTGCACAGTGGGTCTGTGGCCAATCCGTCTACACTGGCTACCGTGACTCTGCTCCTATTCCCTAATCTGAAAGCTCTTTCCTGTACCCCGCTAATCCACACCAAGCCTACCCTGGGCCCCCACAGAATAAGGAAGTAGCCCTTGGCCTGCCAGCCCCTGGGATCCACGAAACCGGGTGGGAGGCTCTCACCTGCAGGCTCAGCCTGTCGGGAAGATCCCAGTGGCCTCTTTGTTGGGGAGGGCTCCTCAGGGCGCCTGAGAGCCTCTACTTTATGTATGCAGAGGGCAGTGGTGAGCATGCGGATCTCAGTGTGGCTGAGGTGTACAGTTGCACAGGCTGTGCACTGAACCACAGTAGGAGTGTCTTTCACATGGATGAACACGAGAAGGGCTCCCCCAGGAATTGTGCAGTGCAGTAGCTCTGGCTCTGCACCAGGGCTCTCAACCAGAAGGTAACATCACACCATCCTCAGTCATGGGACATCACAGGCAGGGATGGGGCTGCTGCCACACTCTCACACACATTTACACATGCTCAGACACACTCTGACATACTCACAACTCACACTCTAACACACGCACACTCCTACCCACCCACATGCACACACACTCATCCATGCTCACCACCCTCTCACAGCCTCTGGAGGCCCTGAGGGCCAGCCTGCCCACCTGTGCCCAACCTGGCTTGTGCTCTCCCCATCGGAATGGGGCTCCCCTGAGGCTGGGCCATCCCTCCCTGACAGTCTCCCTAGAACCTCCAGGCCAGAGGAGCCTGGGCCACCGTGCATGTGGGCGATGTTCACAGGCCTTTTGGCCACGGGTGCCAGGCCAGGGGCTGAGGGGGACAAGGAGGGCTTCCCCCAGTATCTGCATGGGATCTGTGGACTGGGGGTGTGTGCTGGCCAGCCCTGGGATGCCCTGGTTCCTGCTTAAAACCTTGCCCCACTTCTCCAGCCTCTGCCCCTCCCATGGCCTCTCTGCCACCCAGGGCCAGAGGAGAACGTGGTTTGTAATTAGAAAAATCTCTTTTCTTTCAATCCCTAGGATTGCAAAAAATAGAGAGGGAGGAAAGCAGCAGAGAAACCAAGAAGCTGAATTTCCACTCAGGAGAGGCATGAAGCGGAGTAAAGAGGGTTGGGGCAAGGCCTCCTGTCTGGGGCCGGGACGCCTGGCTCTCCTGGTGCCTGTCTTGAGACACTGTGTGTCAGGAGCTCCTGGACAGCAGCAGATAGCTCTCTGATTGCCCACCATACTGGGCACCCAGCCCCAGCCTGGGCTCCTAGCTGCACTGCCTGGGGCTGATGGGGAACCAGAGAGCCCTCTTGGCCTCGCACGTCTCTGTTACACCACGGAGCTGCTGAGGCCACTGATCCTGGAGGGGCACCACAGAGGGTGAGCCTGGCCCATTCAGATCCTGTCCCAATGCCCACCTGTGGTAACACCTTCCTTTCTCTCAACCTGGTCTTTCTCACCCACAAGGTGGGAATGGTGATTTCCACCTCTCGGGAGAAGAGAGAATGGGTAAGAACTGGCTCACTGGGGACTGGCCATGGGCTGTGCATGAAGGGAGCTGCCGGGACAGAGCGGGAGGTCCTGGCTCCCCGGAGTGCCCAGCCAGCATTCCCTTGGCCAGGAGGAGGCTGGGAATGTGCTGATACAGGAAAGCAGCCTGCTTTCTGGCTGGGATATTGGAAAGAAATCCGTCTCTCAGGGAGGACAACCTCATCATATTAGAAGTATAGATTTCTGGCTTCAGCTAGGTCAGAAGTCCTCCTTCCTGAGAGGGAAAGGCAGGCTCCGCTACCTTTTACGGCTCCTTCAGAGACCCTGGGGCTGCAGGGGCAGCGTCTCTGGGAAGGGCTCACCAAGGTAAGGTGGTCAGGACCCAGTGAGCCTTTCCCAGAGAGGGTTCAAAAGAATGTCTGGGGCCAAGTTCAGGTCTGGGGCCATGTCCATCCCTGAGGAATTTGGGAGCTGTCTCCTCCCCAGCCAGGTGCCATCTCCTATGGCCCCGACCCAGCTGCACATGAGACAAGGCATCCCATGCCGATGTGGACAGTTAGTGTGTGTCACATGACAACACGTGTCTGCCTCACCTGATGCCAGGTACTGCAGAGACTAAAGCCTGGGACCCCCTCCCCACCAACAGTGAAGCACATTCCCCAAAGGGAATTTATCCTGGAGCTATTTTAACGACAGTTCGATTGCAATACTTTCTTTTATTATATATATTTAATTTGTATACAACTAATATAGGTGCAGAATTTTAAACAGCATGTCACACATGGAGTGAAAAAAAAAGCAGTCTCTGTTTTATCCCTTCTCACCCTGATTCTGGCTCCCCTGGGGGCCACTTTCCACTCTTTGAGCTGTTCTAATTGCCCTGGGGTTTTTTTTTTTGTTATTGTTTTTGCTTTTTATTTTTGTAATGTACCATTGGTAATTTATGCCAGATTTCTCACCAGAACGATGAACTCTTATCATGATTGTTGACATATTCGGCTGTGTTCTGTTTCTATTTTTTTCTCGAGGATGTCCTTGTGACAGTGTTTGGATCTGCTAATTGCTCCCAAGAATTGGGGTTCAGCTGCTCTCCCGGTGTCTTCCTTCAGTCTCAGCCTGCAAATGGCCTTTGCCATCTCTGTGTTCCATAAGCTACCTCTTGCTCTTTCTTGGTTTACACCTTTGTTTTGGTGGTGCACATCCTCCAGTGGCTTTGGAAAAAAGGAGCCTGGAAAATGGCTTTTTAAAGACTTTGCGTATTTGAAATGCCATTTGTCCACCATCCCTCTTGATCAACCCATTCAATTGGATCTAGAATTCTAGGTTGAAATTATATTTTGTCAATGTTGAAGGCATTACCCCATGGCTGTCTTAATTCCTGGGTAGCTTTTGAGAAGCCCAATGTCTTCTCTCTTTTCTAGTCCCAGTCTTTTGACTGTGGCCTGTTTTGTCCTCTGAAGCTTTAAGACACTTTCCTTATTCCTGTCATTCTGAAATCCTGCAAGGATGGGCTCTTTCTATCTGGAGACTCATGTCCTGTAATCCTCGGATGCCTCCTTGAGTGATTTCCTTCGAAGTGCTCTACTCAGACTTTTCTCAGTCACATCTTTCTGGGACTCTTATGAGTCCTCTATTTGAACTTCTAACTCTGCTATCCACTCTCTCTTTGGATCTTATCTTTCCTCTCCTATTTTTTATCTTTTTTCTTTCTGTTCTACTTTGCAGGGGATTTCCTTAAGTTTAATTTCCAACCACTCTATTGATTTATTTTTAAATTCTGTCCTCCTATTTCTACTCTTTAAAACACTTTTTTCTTTCTTTCTTTTTCTTTTTCTTTCTTTCTTTTTTTTTTTTTTTTTTTGAAATGGAGTCTTCTTCTGTTGCCCAGGCTGGAGTGCAGTGGCGCGATCTCGGCTCACCGCAATCTCCACCTCCCAGGTTCAAGCATTTCTCCTGCCTCAGCCTTCTGAGTAGCAGGGACTACAGGTGTATGCTGCCATACCAAGCTAATTTTTATATTTTTAATGGAGATGGGGTTTCACCATGTTGGCCAGGCTGGTCTTGAACTCTTGACCTCAGGTCATCTGCTCACCTTGGCCTCCCAAAGTGCTGGGATTATAGGCGTGAGCCACTGTCACCCAGTCTTTTTTTTTTTCTTTCTTGTTTATTTTAGCAAATGTTCTTTTTGTCAATCTCCCATTCCTGTGTCATGGAATCATGTCCTTTCTTCCCTCTCTGGGGTGTTCATGATGACTTTGTGGGTGTTTCCTCTTGCCCCTGCATTGCCTGCAACTCTCACAAGTTGTTCTTTTGGCCTCTGCCTCTTGCATTGGAGGCTTTCCTCAGACATGGTGGCCATCTTGGAATGAAGGGCCAGAGGAATTAACCAGAAGATTTGCAGACAGGGCTGGCTGGCTGGGGCCTTGTGGTGGGTGGCGGGGAATGAATGCCTCCTTCCCTGGGAACTGTCACATGTGGCATCCACTAGTCTTTCTTTTGGGCCAGTCATTTTTTGTCAGTGAGAAGTCCGCTGATGTCCTGTGGGCACGGAGGTCAGTTCTGGGGTCCTGGGGGAAGCTGGGGCTCACCATTCCCTAAGAAGCATTTCTACATATCTTGTTTTTGTCAGGGGGTACTGCCTCTGCTCAGCTTCTCCAGAGAAGGAGCTCCACTTTCTGCTAGGCTGATGGCCCCCTCTTTTGGCCACAGAGGGCTGGGAGATTACTGGGGTGACTCTGGCTCTCAGCCAGTCCTCTGGTTTTAGCTCTGTCTACACCCCATGCTCAAACGTACCTGGTGCCTCCAGTCCCTGAGTGTCCCCTGCTGCAGCTGCATGGCTGCTCTCACTCACTCGGTTGCTGCTGCTCATCTGCTTTCTATCTGCCTCAGCCTGTTTTTTTCTGCTTTAACAAAATCCCCAGGACTGGGTAATTTATAAACAACAGAGATCTATTTTCTCACAGTTTTAGAGGCTGGGAAGTCCAAGACCAAGGCACTGGCTGTGGAGGGCCCAGTCTCTGCTTCCAGGATGGTGCCTTGTTGCTGCATCCACCTGGAGGGAGGAACGCTCTGTCCTCACATGGCAGAGGAGCAAAACAGCAAAAAGGCCCAAGCTAGTGCCCTCCAGCCCTTCTAAAAGGGATGGACTCACCCCAAGGGCAGAGCCCTAATGCCCTGATCACTTCACAAAAGGCCCCACCCCCCAACACCACCACAATGAAATTAAGCTTCAACATAGGGATTCTGGAGGAGACACATTCAAACCATTGCATCATCTCTCCAACTTTTTGTCGAAATCCCTTTTTGTGTTGTCTCCCTTCCCATTCTCTCTGCTTTGTGGACTTGAGCCTTTTTTATTCTCTTACTGTCAGCTGTGGGATTTGACATGAAAACAGAGAGGTACTTGCATGGCGACTCTTCCCCTTGTACCCAGAAGAACACGACTGCTGGATAGCTCTGTGCCAGTCTCTTCCTGTCCTTTGGACCCAGGTTGCTCATGTGAGGAAGAGGAAAGTGTTGGGGAGATGGCTTCTCAAGTATGGCTGGCTCTGGTGGTGTTTCTGGGCTCTTCTGAGGTCTCCGGAAACCTTCATAGACTCTGCAGAATGAAGCACCACAGCTTGGTCCAGGCATCTGCAGATTGAGATGGCCCTCTCTTCCTCCCAGTTCCAGCTGACTCCACCAGGATCCAGCACCCAGCAATGACCACGCAAGGAGCCCACTGGCCCCTTCCCCAGATGCTGGGGCATTCCTTCTCTCACACTCCGGCCACTAGGGGAGGAGTCTTCCAGCTAGGACCCTCGACTCCTAAAGTTTCAGGCCCAGCAGAGATGTGGGTGTGACAAAACAGGGAGTGGTAGAGACTGTGGCTCCAGGCAGCTCATGTTCCCTCAAAAGACATGCATTTCAAAGCTTTTGTAACACTGAGCTGTCTTGTAAATATCTACGTCTGCCAGCTGTATGCTTTGTTTTAAAATATAGTATATTAGCAGGAAATTTAAGGTGCAATATGGCCAATGGATCAGGAGACAACTGCCCTGGACAAGGTGGTTAGTTACTCACAGTCCCCAACAGGAGGGGGCATGCCACACCCCCAGAGCCACGTGGGGCAGCACCAGGATGGGTCAGAGGCAGAAGGAGAAAGGGGGAACGCCAGGCCAGGACCTCCATTGTGGTATCCATGGGCAGGAATGGGCAAGGGAAGGTAAGCAAGTCTAGGAGGGCTAGTCTGTGTCATTTCAGCAGCTCTGGGGCACAGGGACTGTCCGTGGTTCTCTGGTACTTGGCCCTGGGGTGATGAGAGCAGGTGGAGAGTGGCCTGGAGGATGAGAGCCAGCAGAGGAGGTGGTAGGATTGTGGGCTCTGGATCAGTTGGGTTGCATTTGAAAGTGCCTTGCTGGTGGTGAGCTGTTTACCTTCTCTAAGCACTGGCTGGCTCTGGCAGGGGCAGCCCCTTCTGGGCCAGCAAGGCTCTACATGTCCAAACAACAGAAATACAGAAAATAAGAGACATAACTCATGCGTTCCTCCTTCCCGGCTGCTGGTGAGGCACCGCTGCTGGGCATCAGGGGGCTGGAGAAGGTGCAGACCTGGCCATGCCAGAGGCCGTATGCTGGGGGCTTCCTCTTGGGCTGAGGGGGTTCTGGGCTGTGTGGGGGAAGAGCAAGTTCTGTTTAGGAAATCCTAAGTAAGGACTCAAGAGGGAACAGGCTGCATTGGGTGGTAAGGGGTTTCTGGGTGAGGGCTGTGAGCCGGCTTGCAGAAGAAGCAGGACTTTGAGATGAGTGTGGCTATATGAAGGAGACACCCCTAAAGAGAGGGGGGATGATCACCAAAAGCTATGCCATAGGACAGCCCCGGCCACTGAGGGGTGGGGCCTGTGGCTGTGGGAAGTTCTTCCTCTTCCACTTCTCTGCCCACCACCCGTCCCTGCCCTCTCCTCCTCCTCCTCTGGGGCTGTCAACCTGTGGCCCAGTTCTGTGTGTCAATTGGCCTCTCGGAAGTACCCAGCAGCCCCTGCTCAAATCCCCTCTCCCCTTGTCCGGTGTGACCTGGCAGGTGAGTCCCCCTCCAGGCCTTAGGGTGATGGGGTACTGTAGAAAGATGGGTTTGTGCTCCCCTGTTAATGCTCCTGCTGGCTGGGAGAGGCTGGGTTACCACCCCATGGTTCCCAGACGTTGGTGGGTCAGGGAGCCGGCGTGGGGCATTGCCCAGGGGAGGGATCTCCTCAAGTGGTTCCTGATGGCGGGAAAATAAAAATGGTGATTTAGAGGCCGCCCCCACTCGACGGGCTTTCTTAGCCGAAGACGTTCAGCTAATGAACCTCAAGCAGATTCATGGCCGGGTGTGAAGTCAACGGAGTCCTCACTCCGTGGAGACGAGCAGCATAAATCTTTGTTTTTAATGTCTAATGATATGTAAAATATTTAAATTTGCAACGCAGAATTATTAAGCTGCCAAGGTTTTTTTTGCCTATTAAAGTGTATTCTTGCCTGAGAATTTATGGGGCACCCTGTGGCCGCTGCCAGCCCCCGTTAGGGGACAGGAGGTATAGATTTGTGGTCTCCTACTGTAAAAAACTTCAGGATCGCCTGACCCTGTAAACTGAAAATTCATGTCTCTCGCCCGGGGACAAATGCATTCTTTGTAAAGGCGGCCCGTGGCCAGCCTTGGGCTCATGTTAGTTTATTGTCACTGGTTGATAACGTTTAATGGAAAAGATACAAGAGTGCCAAAGAATTTTAATTATTTTTGTGATAAAGTTATATGTTCGGCCTTGAAAAAGTAGAGATAATGCAGGGATTCATTATTATTCCCAGTGTGTTTAAACAGAAAACGCAGAATGCAAACAAAAGCAGATGAAATTTGAAAAGTATTATCAATATTGCAGATAGCAGATGCCCTTTCGAATCAGAACAAGCATATCTTCTATAGCAACTTTATGGTTGAGTAGTTTATTCATTTCCATTAGAAGGTTGTACGTTTCTAAAATATGTAGATGGTATCTAGAAAAACCAACCAACCAGACGGGTCATTCTGCTTGTTTTCCTAAATTTATTATTTCACTTTTGCAGGCCCGGATCTGAGGGGCATTAACATGGGAGTGGAGTCTTACTGTGTCAAATTCTATCTTGTCCGTGACCTTTGGCGGGCTCTGCGCTGGCACGGAGAGGAAGTCGGAGCGAGGTGTCTGGACCATGGCGAGGTTTGCGTTTGCCGTTATCTGGGTTGCATTGGCGAAGCTGCCAGTCAGGCTCTGCCTGCCTGTCGTTAAACTTTCCATATTCCCTGGGCTCCCTCTGGCACCCGACGGAGGGAAACAGAGTCCAGGAGAAAACTGCACACACCCCTCACCATCCATTTCTTTTCCCCGTGCCCTCTGCCCTGGATTCAGATGTGCAGAGGTGATTTGGGTCCTGCCTCAATGTGTAGAAATGGACCTGACTTCTTCCCAGGGCTGTGGGCTTCCCTGGCATTGTGCCAGAGGATAGAGTTCTGGCTTTCTTGAGCAGTCAGGGCTTTCCAGGTTGTGCCATTTTTTTTTTTTTTTTTTTTTGAGACGGAGTTTCACTCTTGCTGCCCAGGCTGGAGTGCAGTGACATGATCTCGGCTCACTGCAACCTCCGCCTCCTGGGTTCAAGTGATCCTCCTACCTCAGCCTCCCGAGTGGCTGGGATTACAGGCATGCACCACCACGCCCAGGTAATTTTTGTATTTTTAGTAGAGATGGGGTTTTGTCATGTTGACAAGGCTGGTCTTGAACTCCTGACCTCAGGTGATCCATCTGCCTCAGCCTCCCAAAGTGCTGGGATTACAGGTGTGAGCCACCATGCCCAGCCGTGCCAGTTGTTTTTTGAGGTTAGGAGCAGTCCCTAGAGAACCAACTGATCCCAAAGCCCCACCGAGTCCTCTTGGAACCTGATCGCCTTCCTGTCTCGATTTTTGTTTCTAGGAAATGGATCAGTTCTTGCCCTCGTGTTCACTGAATGAAGTAACTTACAGCCCCAGCTTTGCAGCCAGACAGAGCCCTGGGCAAGTTACCCTGGCCTCGGAGCCCCCACACCAGACACCCCACGTGTTCTCAGCTGTAACGTGGGTTGCAGACACCCGTGTTGCCAATGTTATTACCATGATTGTCGTTTTCTTCCACTGGCAGATGCACAGGAAATGGCTCTCTCTGCTGAACTGAGCACCTCTGGGGCTCTTTCCTGGCCTGGGGTTTCTTTGAGACAGGCCCAGGAGAGTGACAGCCGGGCCTGAGAGGGAAGGACAGGCTGTGACTCACAAAGGTGCAGGAGTCCTCTCCCCGGGTTCACCGGGAGCTGACGGGCTAGGCCATGGGAGGCCTTGAGACCAAGCTCCGACTTTGGAGATGGGCCAGGCTTGGCTGGGCGCCTCCAGTGGTTTTGAACAGGGGCGCCATGAGTTAACTGGTGCTTTCAGAAAGCTAAACCTGGCAGCAAGTGGCTTCTTCAGAGAAGGGACTCACCCAACATCAGAATGCTTACCAAAATCAATCACGCGGTGGGCCATAGAGAAAGTCTCCTTACACTGCAAAGAATCTGTGTGGTTATACCGTGTCTGTGATCACAGTGAAATACAACTGGATATTGAAAGCAAAAGAATAGCTCAGAAATTCTGCTTGGAAGCTAAATAACATATTTAAAATAGAAACAATAAAAGAAATCAGAAAAATCAAGGATGGCATGATTTTGAGGATGCTACATGCCCAAATGTGTGGAACACAGAGAGAGGGAAATCTATGCCTTTAAATCTATTTATCAGGAAACAAGAAGGGTTGAAAACAAACCAGCTAGGTGTTTGCTCCTAGAAACTGGAAAAAGAGCCACAGAGCAAACCTAAAGGAACAAGAAAGATGACAGGAATAAGGACAAGGCCAGGCACAAATAAATAGAGATTAGCAAAGGTGCAGACAGGTTTTTTGGAAAGATTAACAACGACAGAGGGAGGGCCACGAGATGGTGCTGTCAGGAGGGCGTGCAGGACACAGGATTCTTTGGGCTGTAGGTGTTGGGAAAAGGCAACCAGGTTTCTCCACGCATCTCACAGGACTGGTTTGCCTGGGACAGCCCTGGTTTCTGCCTGTTGTCCTGGCTATCACTCATGGCATCTCCCATCCCCTCAAAGGGTCCTGCTTTGGAAGGTAACTGACACCAGTGCTGTCCAATAGGAACTGAGACCCTTGTGTAACTACTGAGATGTGTGGTTGGTGCAAATTCACATCAGATTTTGAAGACTTAGTATGAGAACAAGAAAGTAAAACATCTCATACATACGTGTGTGTGTGTGTGTGTGCGTGCGTGTATGTTTTATTTTTATTTTTATTTTTTTGAGATGGAGTCTCGCTCTGTCACGCAGGCTGGAGTGCAATGGCGCGATCTCAGCTCCCTGCAACCCCTACTCCTGGGTTCAAGTGATTCTCCTGCCTCACCCTCCCGAGTAGCTGGGATTACAGGTGCCACCACCACGCCCAGCTAATTTTTGTATTTTTAGTAGAGACGGGGTTTTGCCATGTTGGCCAGGCTGGTCTGGAACTCCTGACCTCAAGTGATCCAACCCCCTCGGCCTCCCAAAATGCTGGGATTACAGGTGTGAGTCACCACACCCAGCCTCATTAATATTTTTTATATTGATTACAAGTTCAATAATATTTTAGATCTATTGAATTAAGAATTAATACATTACTAAAATTATTTCCATCTGGTTCTTTGATGTGATTACTAGAAAATAAAACATTATGTCTGTGGCTTGCATTCTACTTTTGTGTTCAGTGCTGATTGACACGGTCACCCCAGCCACGGGCAGGACGCTGGGATGGGCCTGGTTAAAGGCAAAGGCTTGGGTTTAGATGCAGACCCCAGCACTAACTTGTCTTAGTCACATAATACCATCTCCTTACGTTTCAATTCCCCCTTCTCTAAAGTGGCAGTAGGATGTGTCTCGGTCTCCTAAGATTTGGGGAAGTTCCACTTCGGTAACTCGCGTAAAGCACTCAGCGCTGTGCGGTTGGCATTCATTAAGTATTAGTTGCCAGTCATAAAACAGCATAACGATGAGATGCTTTTCCCCCACAGCCCTGTGACGCCACTTTATTGCTTAGGAAGTGATGGTACATGAAATGTTCAGTGGCTCGCCCATGGCCTCAGGAGAGCAAAGCTGGCCTGCCCACCTCACCACACGACCCTGGGGTAAGACAGACAGCGGGATCTGTTGCCTGTGCTCCTGTGAGCTGGCTGGCCTGGCAGAGGGGGCCTCTTCGCTTCTAACCACCCTTCCTTCCGCCAGCTCATCCTACTCTTCCCTAGAAGCCATCTCTGCCCACCAGACCCCACTAATCTCAGCCCGTCCTGGCCTCGAGTGAGGAGAGGATGTTCTCTTGGCCTCCTCTGCACACTCTGGGTTCCCCAAGTTTGGACCTTCGACTTTCCCCCTCTTTCTCCCCACTTGGTGCCCCCAGCACGTAGCATGAAGTTTGGTCCTCCACAAAGCTTGGCTGGGAGCTTGACGAATGTTTCTTGGTTCGTCAAACAAACTCTCCAGCTTGAACTAAGTGCCTTTCTTTCAGATTTCAGAATGGATGGGCCTCAGCCATGGCAAATCTGAGAGTCTTTGTGTGCAGAAATGCCCTTGGATGCCCTTGTCTGTGCATGGTTGCCAGAGCTGGTCACCCCAGCCAGACATGCTGGTCTGGGCACCTCCCGGGAGGAGCCCCAGGTGATGGCACCTGTTTTCATGAACGACACAGCAATCTCCACTTCAGTAAGGGCTGACCATACTGTTGATTCCTGCCCTGAGACCCTTCTCCCCTGCCCTGGTTCTAAGTGTAGATCCCTGGAGATCTGGGACTGACCAGATGAGACTAAGAGGGGGTGAAGACAAGGAGCCACGGGAGGTGACACTCCCGGTGGTGGATTCCTGCCTAAGTTCCAGGGAGCTCAGAATCTGGGGGCCACGCTGGCAACATCTGTCTCTTGGCTTCCCAAAGAAAGATTAACATGCCAGCAAAGCCAGGAAATGTTGAGACCAAGAGCTCATGTGGACGTAGAACTTCACAGTTGACAAAATACTTTATGCTCTTTTATTTAATTTTCACAAAATCTCTGCTAAAGAGTGGTATTATTCCCATTGTACAGCAGAGGAAGCCCAGACAAGCGAACTTGGCCAAGAACTCGCAGGGCTTGAAAGGGACCAACCTGGTCCCAGGGATGCGGTGTCACCAGCTTGGGCTGGGCAGCCTGCTGCCTTGAAGTCTACCCTGTGTACCCTGTTGGGTGAAGAGCATCAGGGACGAGAGGAGATTCTTGGGAGGCAGTAGAAAGAGTGGCAAGAGCTTGTGCTAAGGAGTTGGATAGGAGTTGAAATCCTGGTGCTCCCTGTTGCGTGGAAACTAATGAGGCTGTGGACAATCTCTTTGTCTTTGGGGGTTTCCATTTTCTCCTTGGGGGTGATGCTAACACCCCTCACCTGGCTGGTGTGAGGGTTTGGATGACGTAATGCATACCAGTGCCCAGGACAGAGGAAGTGCCCTGTGAATGGTGGCCACTGTTGTTACCATTGGGCCAGAGATGTTGGAGAAGTCCCTGAGTCCAATCAATTACCTGGGAGTTGAAGCCACATGCCCTGGGAGAGGGCAGGTGAGGTGCTGTTGACGGAGGCCCGGTTCCCTCGAGGCGGGGGGGCACCTCCAGCTTCCGACTCCTCCTGTTCTCCAGGCTCCTCCGGGACCAGACCCTGCAGCCCAGTCTGTCCCACTCTTGCAGGGTCTCTGAACCTGAAAGCAGCTTGGGAGGGGCGTTCTGTTGCGAGGCATAGAGTGTTTATAGGAAGAGCCTGGAGAACTGGAGGAGTCCGAGGTTGGAAGAGCCACCTAGCCCCCAGGGAACCGTCCTGCCTTGACAGCATGTCACTCACTCTCTCCCAGGGCTGCATCGCTTCACACTTCCAGTCCTCTGTATGTCTTCTGTCTCCTGTCTGTCTGCACCAACACGGTGGCTCGCCCAAGCCCCATGACCGTGCAGGGCTGGATCCCACCACTGTTGCACTGCTTGGCCAGCTCAGTTCCAACAGGCTGTCGTCTGGCTTCCTGGGCCCTGCATCCAGCCCTGAATTAGCCGCGTGTCATCCTACACTCAGGCCTAGCCATATTTTGGAAGGGGACAATGGCTGGCTTGACGGGGCGGACACACTGAACTGGGTCCTAGGATGAGCTTGCGCACCCCGTGGCGTGACCAGAGGAGACTTATACCTACACGTTTTAGGGACCAAGAAGGGAGGTGGCCACTTTCATCATGCAGCTGTCTCCATAGCCTGCATCCTTGGAAAGGAGCCACGATTTCCCTGCCTGGCTGCTCCCAGCCACCGTGGGTGAAGACCCCAGCAGCTTTCCGTGGGGACCAGCTGAAGGGACTTTCTCTGAGTGCCAGCAGAGGGAGGTGCTTCTGTTTTCTAAGCTCTGCCCTTCTTTGAAAATTGAGCTTCTTAAAATCATCCCCTCTGGGACAAGCGGCCTTGACTCTTCTCCCATGATGTGCAGGGCTAATGTTAAAAGGTAAAATTGTGTGCGGGTTCCCAGGCAATCATAATTAGAGTAATTGTCCTGTGTTGCAGGCACCCCTCTTTCTTGGAAGCTCAAAGCACTCTGTGAGCATTATCCAATTAAATCTGGAAATAGCCGGGTGAGAGAGGTGGGGACAGACCATGCACTGTTTCTGGCCAGAAAACAGCAGCCGTGAGAGGTTAAGTGACTTGCCCAAGGTCCCAGAGTCAGAAACTGAGACCTGTTCAGTGCTCAGTGGATTAGCGTCCAAAAAGCATTTACTCCACAGCTGCAGCTCACATGGCAGGTAGGAAGACCCAGTTTCATATGAGTGACAGAAATTCCCCATCCAGCTCCCAGGTTGCAGTTTGCTCTGAAACCCAGCGGTGTAGCCCCCACCCTGCCCACGTTAGCTGACTACTGGGCCTCCCGCCCTCCTCCCAGCTCCTGCAGACCTTTGAAGGTACTGACGAGCCTGAATAAACGTTCCTGTAGGTAACAGGTGGTGGTAGCCAAGAGAACTAGCCAAACCAGATACATTTTATGGGTTGCAGAACAAATTAACTATGAGGAATAACTGTTTTCGAGAAATAACAGAGTTATAATTGTTTAAGTAGCTCTCTTGCTGGTGTGGTTTTATGGCTAGCCTCTGCTGAACTATAGACACCCCAACCCACGGGGCAGATGGGCAGTGGGACCCCCACAAGTGGCTTTGACCCCAAGTTCCATGACAGAAATGGACTGTGGACACCCCAGGTCATGCTGGGGAAACCGGTGGGAAAGGGTGAGGCCCTGCTGGTGTCCTATGAGAGCCCCAGGGTGTGCTGCCATGGACAGCAGCTTTGCTGGAAAGTCTTCTCCATGTCTGGGATGATGACTGGAAAGATGGAAATGTGGGAACCTGTGAATGCTTCTGGGGATGGCCTCCATGCCAGAGTCCCAGAGCAGGAGTGTCCTTAGCAAACGTTGTACCCAACCAGGAGAAGGGACGGGCCAAGCCCCGTAAGGTGCATCAACATTTACACACTCATCACAACACAGGAGTGCCAGGCTCTGGAGAGGTGCCAGGGAGCCAAAATGAAATAACAAAAACCAAACAAAGCCCCAGGTCCTTGCCCTCCTGGGGCTTGCTGTCTCACGGGGGAAGCAGACATCCATTTTTAAGAGCCACACAGATACATGTATTATTTATGTGGTGAATTCCAGGAGGAGTGGGGCCCGGGAGATGTGTGGATAATGGAGCTGGGGGCGGGGACCGGCAGGGGCTGGGGATGCAGGAGACTCCCTAGGAAAGGGCGGTTGAGGAGGACCTGGTGGGTGTCACCAAGTGACACCTGTGAAGCGGCATATGTGTGTGTGCATGGGTGTGCATGTGTGTGCATAGAAAGGACCGGAAGGAAGCGGTCCCAGATACAGGGAATAGTAAGTAATAGTAAGGCTCCCTAGTGGGAAGGAACCAGAGAATGCATAAAGGGTAAGGGGTCTTGGTGCTGCATGAAAAGGAACCCTGTGTTCAATATACCTTTTTTGGGGTGATGTAAATCATGGAAATTCAAGTCCATCTAAACTTTCCTTATGGGACTGTACAAGAGAGAGCATGGAGAGGCTTAATGGGGGCAAGTGTAGGAGAGGGTTAAACCCAAATGGCACGGCCCTTCCGGCTGGTCCCTGGTTACTAAGCTGTGCCTTGGATTACAGCACATGGGGCTGTGGGGCCCCCACCCGGAGAGCTGCAGAGTGAGGGTCCCTGGAGCCTGAGTCCTGGCTGGAGGCCCAGAGGCCAAGGGATTACACGATGACACAGGGGATTGGCACAGAAGTGGTGCAGCCAGCATGATTACATCGTCCGTCCCTCGCAGCCTCCCAAAGACCATTGTCCACCTTGACTGCGTCTGCTGCCAAGGATGAGGCCTTTTGGGCATCTGCCCCAGGCCTGTCCCAGACACAGCGAGTGAGAGGGAAGTCTGCAGAGGGCTGTCAGGGCCTTGCTGCTGGAGTGTGGCCCCAGGAAGTCACAGGGTGGGCTGTGGGGGCCCCAAGTGTCCTGTGACAATGTCGTCTAGGGCCTCTGCAGGTCCTTCCAACAGTGGGTCTGCACTGCCAAGCTCACTCATTTTGGCTCCCCCCACTGGCCCCCAGTGACACAGGGAGATGGGCAGGTTTGCCTTTCACAGGGTTCATTACTTTGTTATCAATGCCTCCTGCCCCTGCCCCCCACTTCCTGCTGCAAGGTCCCCCATCTTCAACAGTGGGTAGTGGGCCTGCTGGCCTCTGAGGCTCAGCCCCAGCTCCGATCGGGCCCGGGGCTCAGTGGGCTCCTTCCTCAGGGGGAGGTCTCAGGCTCCTGGTGAAGCCCCCTGAGCTTCAGGAAGGTAAGTGCGGCCATTTGAACAGCCCTCATTGGCCGCCTTCCCATCGTGGAGAATTAGGTGGCCGGGCTCCTCCCTCCCGCCCTACGATTATACAATAGATTTAAAGTCTCTGATATCTACAAATCTACATCAAAATATATTCTCTAGCTGTAGGGAACGTCTCAGAATTGTTAACCTTCTCCCCAGGTATTAGAGGTAACACACTGTGAGATTAGATGTATATTTTCTTCAAGATACACCACCCATTGAGGGGTTCATATTTACATCTTTTGTTGATATTTTTTATAGATTAAAAGCGCCTCTTTGCTAGGTGATAATTCTGCTAAGTACTGTAATTTGCTGCCATTAATATTTGTCTGAGTCCTAGTTTGCAAAATATATTTGAAACCACGTTAGAAAGTCGCATAATTGCTTCTTTAAGCTGGGGAAATAAGCAGTTTCTTTACCCAGCCTTTATCCTGTTAACCTCGGAGGGGAGGGGTGTTCATGGAGTCCTGGAATCGGCTGAGCACATCGGCCATTGAATTCCAGTGCCTACTGGGGGAGACGATGCGGCCCGGCTGGGCCCAGCTGCTGGTGGCTTCTGGGCTGCTCCTCCCTGGGCCACGGAGGGACAGTAGACCCATGGAGAATGCACCACCCCTGCCTGGGTCTTAGGCCCTGGGGTGTAGGGAGAGCTGCCTAACCCCTGGGAGCCAAGACACCGCTCTTCCTGGGCCTCTCTTGGGTCCTCATCTGGAAAATGGAGGCACTGGCCACCCAGCCTGACTCTCCCAAGGGAGGGTGTGGAAAGTCCCGCCCAGCAATCAGATGGCTCTGTGCCTGTCCCATTGTGGGCGTTCGACAAATGTTCAGGGCATGTGTGAATGACACAGCTGGTGGCCTGGCCAAGCCTGATCCCTGGGAGAGTGGGGCTTACAGGGGCTGAGCATGCCAGGACTCACAGTGCTGGGTGGTGGGGCAGGGGGCTCTCTGTGATCAAGACTAGGGGCAGGAGGCCCAGGGTGACCAGCACCTGAGCCTCTGGTTTCCAAGGCAGCTGGAGACCCCGGCTGTCTCCTGTGCTCCCCACACCACACACACCCACCCTCCAGGCCTCCCACCATGGGAACAGGCAGCTCTAGGCCCTTGCGAGCAGGTGGATTCTATTGTCATGGGACCGCTTACAAGAGGCTGCACCACACAGATAGAACATCCATCTGTTTCCAGTTTCTGTGCGCATTCTTCGGGGTCTTCTCTTGCACCCCAAGGTGGCAATCAACTGGGATATCTCTAATCAGAAGAGCATTTTGCCTTCTATTGATCTGAAATCTTTCCTCTCCAACTACCCATCAGCTGTTCCCAGGTGTGAGCTAGGGCACCATAGAGCAGGACTGAGCTCTCACCTCCACCTCCACCTCCACCTCAGCCATCAGGAGCCTCCTAGCCAGCCTCAGTTTATCCAGCAGTGAGATGGGGGTAATGATGGCCCTCACCTCACAGTGGTGTTTGTTGTGAGGATTAAAAGAGTGAAGGTGTGGCGAGCATTTGGAATAGCACCTAGTGATAGTATAATAGCATTTGGTAAAGGTTATTGGATATTATTATATGGTACATCCATCAGTGTGTAGAGCGTGTATCTTTGTGTGCAGAGCCTGTGTGAGTGCGTGTGTGTTCTCACTATGTGCACCCCTGTGGATGTGTGTGACACACAGTGCATGTATCTGTGTCTAGAGGGGTTGCCCATGTCTCTATGTGCGATCAACCCAGGCCCACACCCTTCCTGGGGTGCCCACCAGCATGGTCTCCTAATGGCTTCATCTTCTGCCCCTCGAGTTCTGTTCTCTCCATCTCCCCATGTCACCCTCCTGCCTTGGCTCCCAGCCCAGCCTGCACATGGCCTGTCCCTCCCGACCCCTCCAGCCTGCCCCCACCTCCTGCCATTGCTCGAAATACCTTCAGGGATGTTCAGGCCTTTGCCCTGCCATTCTCCCGGTTTGGAGCATCCTCGCTTCCTCTTATCTGGGCCAACTTCCACTCCTGCATGGATTCTGACTGAGATGTTGCCTCCTCTGGACCGTCCTCAGTCTCTCAGGTCCCCTGCATTGCCCTCATCCTGCAGCCCTCTTCCGCGTGGTGCCGGCAGCTGCCTGCTCCCCTGCCTAGGTGCAGATGCACCTAATTTGGGAGCCCTGTGGCTGGGGCTCACTCCCACAGCCTCCCTAACTCCCGTCCTGGCTGAGCCCATTGTGGTCCATACAATCCTGTCCTCTATAGCTCCTGAGAGTCTTGGACCCTCAATTCCCTTGCTGAAGGTGGAAAGGCTGTCTCAGGGGTGGGGCCAGCCCTCAGACACCTGGTCATCACACACCTGGTTATCAGGCACCCGTCCATGCCCCAGGATGATGTGGTGGAGGGTGGGGAAGTAAAGGGATAGTTTGGGTGAAGTCAGTGAGTCAGCTGGCTCTGCTGGGCTGCTGGGCTCAAGACAGTCGGGAGCAGGTGCCCAGCTCGAGAGAGGCCCCTCTAGCCTAGGCTGGCAGCTGGGCACAGCATAGGAAGGCAGATGGTTGTAGGGTCCAGCCCCTCTGAGCTGGGAGTACAGACTGCCCTCAGCTTGCCTGGGCCTCTCTGCCTGCTAAGAAGCTTCCACCAGTGGCCAGTGCCCCTCTCCCACACTGCAGTTTCTGGTCTTTGGAGGGCAAGTGTTTGTGTCTTCAGGCGTGACCTCCATCTCCTCCTCAGATTCCTATAAGACAGGGAGGGTACCTGGTGGAGCCCTACTTGGCTGAACAAGAATTTAAGGCTCAGAGAGAAGTGAGTGACCCCAAGCCACAAGGCTCACTGGGCCTTGGGCTTCTGATGCCAAATAGGGTTGTTCCTGAGACCCACAAAAGGTGGTACAGCCACCCAGGTCCAAAGAAAAAAGCTCAACGCAGGAAAAATTGGGGTGATTGAGCTGGGTGGGGGAGGGGCTTTGCTCAGCAGATCCTGATGCAGGCCCAGCCCCAGCGAGGCCCCTCTCTGTGCATACCCACTGGCCTTGCCCTGGCCACACAGGCCACAGAATGGGCTCTGCACACTGGGCTGAGGGAGGGCTGGCCCTGGCCCTGGAGGTGCAATGCCGATGACCCTACAGAAGCCTGTCCTGAATCTTGAGGGGTTGGGAGACTGGGTCATCCACTCTGATGGGGTGAGGCCTTGGGGCAAATCCCCCAGCATCAGCGAAGTGAGCTGGAGCCTGCAGTGGGGCTCTGGCCACCAGCTACATGCCTTGCACCTTCCCTCACTTGTCAGCCCCGGGGTGAAGGGGACTTACTTCTCTGAGCCTGGTTCCTGTCTGCAGAGTGGTGACCGTCCCGGCACCTGCTTCTCAGGAGGGTGGCGCGCATTAGAGGAGATGTGTTCATTCGAGTTTCCACAGAAGCAAACTCTGAGAGGAATCTGAGTGTATTTGGGAGGAAGTGCAGGGAGGGAGTAGGAGGAGAGAAGACGGCCAGGCGCGGTGCTCAGAAGCAGCTTAGGGCCACTGGTAACGGGGGCTTGGTTCTGCTGGGGACCTCCAGGGAACAGCAGAGCACAAGAGCCCTGGGAGTTATCCTTCCCAGAGGGCAAGGACTCCAGGTGATTATCCAGCAGTTTCCCTTACTGGCAAGGGCTGCTTCCACGGTGTGAAACCCCAGGATGCGTGGCCAGTCCCATGCGCCTGCTGAGCACAGTCCAGGGCCAGTGACTGTCCTCAGCACAGTGGCAGATGCTAGTGGTAGGAGGCCGGGGGCACTGGGAATATGGAGGGAAGGGGTGGGGGTGGTGCATCGACATTCTAGAAATATAGGCCGGGTGTGGTGGCTGACACCTGTAATCCCAGCACTTTGGGAAACTGAGGCAGGAGGATCACATGAGGTCAGGAATTCGAGACCAGTCTGGCCAACATGGTGATATCCCATCTCTACTAACAATACAAAAATTAGCTGAGTGGCGCGCACCTGTAATTCAGGCGACTTGAGAGCCTGAGGCAGGAGAATCGCTTCAATCTGGGAGGCAGAGGTTGCAGCGAGCCGAGGTGGCGCCACTGCACTCCAGCCTGGGTGACAGCGTGAGACTCCATCTCCAAAACAAAAACAAAAACAAAAGAAAAAAGAAAAAAAATACGCCTGGCGGAAGTTAGTGCTTCATAAAGGCTGGCTTCTGCTATTATTTCACATTGGAAGGGCCTCCAGAAATGGTCACATCTGATTTGTGTATTTTCATCAATAGAGGGAAACTGAGGTCCAGGGAGGAGGCCTTACCCAAGGCCATGTGACACACATTGGTGGCAGCGCTGGTCCTGCACTCTGGGAGATTCCTCCGGGGCATCCTTGGGTGTTTGCCTGTTTAGCATGAGTTTATGGGACAGTCCCTCTGTCCTAGGCACCCCACGCACTGTGTCTCATCAAATCCTCACCAGGCGGTGTGCAATAGAAATCACAATCCCCGTTTCACAGATGAGAAAACCGAGGCCCAGGAAGGGCAGAAGAATGGCCTCGGCCACACATGTTAGGGAGTGGCAAAGCTGCAGTTTGAGCCCTCCACACAGGTGTTTAACTGTAGCACACATGGCCTTTCACGAGCATTGAAACTGATAAAGGGGAGCTGCGGGAAGCTCGGTAGTTTCAGAGACAAATACATTTTGTTGAGTGGAACAAATGTTCTGGCTATAACCAAGCTGCAAAGCTGTTGGAAAAGCACAGGTCAGGAATGGACACGGCTTCCAGGGAAGCCAGGGCTCACAGCAGGTTCAACAGATGGAGGGGTTGCGGCCCCCAGAGCTGGGGAGCCCACTTGAGAAAGGGTTGAGGGAGCAGTGGTGACTGCAGAGAGAGGCTCCTGGATTGAGGGTGAGATGACCAGGGGGCTGGGCACACCCGCTGCCAGTCTGCCTGCTGCCCATCTGCCTGCTGACTGCCATCCGCCCACTGGCCTGCTGGGTGACAGAGGTCAGGAGTTCGAGACCAGCTTGGAGCTGAACCCTGGGAGACACGCCATCCCCGTGCAATGGGACAAGGATTTGGGCATGGATTCACTCAGTGACTTCTGGAGGGAAGAGGCAGTCGCCTTCCTTTACTTCCTCCAGATCAGTCTTCGAGCTCCGGCACACGGGGAGATCACGTTGGCTGTTAATGGGGTGTCTTTTTTGTCTTTTCACAGCTGCAGACACTGGGAAACCAGGGAGAGGCTTGCATCCACTGCACTAATGTTGCTTTTGTGGTCACTTGGCTTGACAGTGTTTCTCAGGCTGTCTCTCCTGGGTCAGGCTGGGTCCTTGGCAATCTCTGCCTGTCCCCTTCAGTAGGTTTGAAACACCAAGCCTGGAGGGATGCGGTGGTGATAGACTCACCTTTTTGGTCTGAGAACAGGAACGAGAGATGCTTTCGTCTTTTTTGAGCAGACCCAACACAACTCCCCATTTCCCCAAAACCGACACAACAATTCAGCATACCAACACTGTTTTTGTTCTTTTCAACACTTCATTTTGACGCAAGAGCCCCTTGGAAGGGGCTTCAGCCCAGATGAGGGGTTTTCATTAGCGTTGGAGAGGTTGGGGGCCTCAGACAAATCCATCCTCCAAGGCAGTGTATTCTGACACCACAGCTGGGCTCTGAAATGGCTTAGGAATTTTAGGTTTTCAGCTAAATAGTGACCAGGGTGGTCAGTGTGTGGCCAAACTCATTGGAGGAGAAACAGTCAGTTCTGCCCTCTTGGGGCCTGTGGCTAGGTGGGAGGTGAGATGGTCTCCGGGAAAGGCATGAGAGACCTGCAGTAGCAAAACCTCCCCCCACAAGGGGCAGCCTGCCCTCTGCAGCTGGGTGTGCCAGAGGAGGGGCCAGCACCCTCAGGGAGGGCGGGACCGAACAAGGGACCTCGTTGGGCTGCCCAGATGTTACTCTCCAGGGCCTGAACCTAGTGTCAGGCCTGCATTGTGGCCTTGCGTCCTCGGTCCTTCAGATTACCCATCTGTAGCAAGGAGATGATCACGTCTCCCCTGTCCACTGACTGATGGACCACCTGATATGGGCGTCTTTGTGTTTCCAATTTCTTGTCCATCCTCTGCTCTTGGGTGTCTGAGGTCCTGGGATCTATTGTCTTGTCACCAGTGGCTCATTGACTCCTGTAGCCTAAGATTCCACTTTTGTCCCTGGATTTCACCCTGCCTCACGCTCTGGGCACTGGTTACCTTCACGTCCATGGACCTAATAGGCTTTTCTGCCTTCATCTTAGTTGACCTCTTAGCCACATGCAGCATGAATGTTTCCTATTTGAAATACATGACTTTCTTGGCCTCCACACTCCACGTCCTTTCTTCTGTCTTTCTGCGAAGTCATTCTTGGGTAGCTCTTCCTCCTTACTCTAAATGCTAGAGTTTATCATGTTTATTCCTTGGGCTTCTTTCTTACCCCTCCTTCTCCCTACATGATGCTACCTAATCCTACAGCTTTAAAACTCACCTTATCAGTTAGCAATTGCTGCAATATTACTGTGAGACAAACTTCTCTGCCTCTCATTGTCAGACAGCAGTGAGCATGCATCTCTCGTCTGTGCCTCTGTGGGTCGGCTGCAGTAGCTCTGCTCCATGCACCTCCTTCTGGGGCCAGTTACATGGGCTTGATCTTCTCATAGCATGTGTTAGTCAGGGTTCTCCAGGGAAACAGAAGCAATAGTACATACACAGTCAGGTGCCACATAATGACATTTCGGTTAATGATGCTCTGCATATACGATAGTGATTCCATAAGATTATAATGGAGCTGGAGAATTCCAATTGCCTAGTGTTGTAGGCATTGTAACATTATGGAGCAACGCGTCACTCCACTGTTACAGTGATGCTGGTATAAACAAGCCCGTCATATTGTACAAAAATCTAGCACATACAATTACATACAGTACATAGTACTTGATACTGATAATAAATGACTATGTTACTGGTTTACGTGTTAACATACTTCTAATCGTTATTTTAGAGCCTCATCTCCAGAGTTGAGTCTGACCTCCTACCTCACAACTATCACAGAGTAAACTTGGGACTCAACTCTGGAGGTGCGGCTACTTATATAAAAAAAGTAAGTGTCCTATACAGGTATACCATTATTTACACCTGAGCTGTAAAACAGCCTCAGGCAGGTTCTTTAGGAGGGATTCCAGAAGACAGCATTGTTATCAAAGGAGGCAACAGCTCCATGCATATTACTGCCCCTGAAGACCTTCCAGTGGGATGAGATGTGGAGGTGGAGGACATTGATGATCCTGCCCCTGTGCAGGCCTAGCCTCATGTATGTGTTTGTGTCTCCATTTTTTAAAAAAAGTTTAAAAAGTTAAAAGAAAAAAAGCTTATAAAAAAGATATAAAGGAAATATTTTTGTGCAGCTTTACAAGTGTTTGCATTTTAAGCAGTGTTATTACAAAAGAGTCAAAAAGTTAAAAAAATAAAAAAGTTCATAAAGTAAAAAAGTTCCAGCATGCTAAGGTTAATTTATTACTGAAGAAAGAAAAATATTTTAAAGTAATTTAGTGAAGCCAAAATGTGCAGTGTTTATAAAGTCTACAGTCATGCCCTAGGCCTTCACATTCACTCACCACTCACTCACTGACTCACTCAGAGCAGCTTCCAGTCCTGCAAGCTCCATTCATGATGCGTGCCATTTTTTATCCTGTGTACCATATTTTTACTGTATCATGTGTATGCTTAGATACGGTTTTGATATACAAGTACTTCCCTTTGTGTTACAATTGCCTACAGTATTCAGTACAGTAACATGTTGTGCAGGTTTGTAGCCTTGGAGCAATAGTCTACACCATACAGCCTAGGTGTGTAGTAGGCTGTACCATCTAGGTTTGTGTAAGTTCACTCTGACAGTTGTGAGATAGTCGGTGGGACTCAACTCTGGAGGTGGGGCTTAGACGTTGGACCTAATTGAGAACTAGTTAAAACAGGGACGGAGTGGAAGCACCTTTCCATAAGACATGCCCATTCGTGTGCCATATTGGTTTACCATTGCCATGGCAACACCTGGAAGTTACCACCCCTTTTCTAGGGATTTCTGCATACGCTGTCTCTAAATTTGCACGTGATTGAAAGTGGATATAAATCTGACTGCAGACCTGCCCTGGGCTGCCGCTCTTAGCAAATGAAGTTGGGTAACCCTGCTCTGCAGAAGCAGTCACAGAGCTGCAACACTGCCTCTTCAATAAAGCTGTTTTCTTCTACCGTATCACTGACTTGGCCTTGAATTCTTTCTTGGGCAAAGCCAAAAACCCTCCTGAGGCCAAAATTTGGAGCTTGCCTGCCCTGTGTCAGTTGCACAGTGGCAAAATTGCCTGATGACGCATTTCTTAGGCTGTATCCCCATTGTTAAGTGCACATGACTGTATAGAGACACAGAAAGAAATTCATTATGAGGGATCAGCTCACATGATTTTGGAGGCTGAGAGGTCCTATGATCTGCTCTCTGTGCTGGAGGCCCAAAAGCCAGTGGTGTGGTCCCAGTCCAAGCCTGAAGGACTGAGAACCAGAGAAGCCCCCAGTCTGAGTCTGAAAACCTTGAGAACCAGGAATGTTCGTGTCCAAGCGCAGGAAAATATGGTGTCCCAGCTCAAAGAGAGGGAGAGCAAATTTGCATCAGACGAGGCCCATCCACATTGGAGATGGTGGTCATCTTCACTCGGTCTGCTGATTCAAACGCTCAACTCTCCAAGAAGCATCCACAGACACACCCAGAAAGAAGGTTCCACCAGCTACGTGGACATCCCTTAGCTCAGGCAAGGTGACACATAAAATTAACTATCACAAAGAAAACGCTGGAGCTCAAGAGAACAAGATGATCCAAGCTTCTGCTTCTGCTGTGTCTGCTACTGCCTCACTGGTCTGCTTTGGGTTGACCCCAGAGTCAGGGGAGAGGAATTTTGCTTGGCCCACTGAGAGCTGGGAAAAGGATGTGGATGGATGGTTCCATTACAGGAGAGTGAGGGGCTGAGATAAATAATTTGGTCTCCCCAGCACATCTGTGCCAGCAACTCCCAAATGTGTTTCTAGGCCAGGCTGTGACCTTCAGACTCACTCCACACCTCCCTTGACTTCTACACTTGACTCTCCTGAAGGCTACAGGGGATGATTACTCCGTGCATCTGGTCTCCCCTTGAAGACTCAGTTTCCCTGTTTGTCAAGTGAGCAGGTTGATTAGATGAGCTACTAGTTCTGAGAGCAAGTGTGGGACTTAGGGTCCTGCATCGCCTGCGTCACTCTAGACTTTCTTTTGGCTTTATGCCCCCTTGGGATTTACCTGATGGTTGAGAACATGAACATTTAGCCAATGACCCATTTGGGGAGATGGAAGAAGCTTCTGTTGATCCCTCCCAGGTCTGTGAGCCTGGCTTTCCACAAGTTCTCTGGTTCCTTGTGCAGAAGGTTAGCTGGGCCATGCTGAGTAAGTGGATGAGGTTGGTGTCCTAGTTCACTTGTGTTGCTATAAAGGAATACCTGAGACTGGGTAATTTATAAAGAAAAGAGGTTGATTTGGCTCATGGTTCTGCAGGCCGTACAAGCATGGTGCCAGCATCTGCTTGGCTTCTGGTGAGACCTCAGGGAGCTTTTACTCATAGCAGAAGGCAAAGGGGGAGCTGGCATGTCACATGACGAGAGATGGAGCAAGAGAGAGAAGGTGGAGAGGGGCCATACTCTTTTAAACAATCAGATTGCGGATGAACACAGAGTGAGAACTCACTCATTACCCCAGGATGGACAGCACCAAGCTATTCCTGAAGGATCTCCCCGCATGACCCAAAAGCCTCCCACCAGGCACCACCTCCAACATTGGGATCAAATTTCAACATGAGATTTGGAGGGGACAAACACCCAAACAATATCAGATGACTTTGCCATTCAGGCTGTTCATGGAATGAGGGACCCTCACGATGGCCACGAATCTGTCTCCTAGCTCAGGCTATGAGTTCAGAGAGACAGGACTGAACTTGGAGGCCCTAAGCTCTGAAAGTAGGATCTGTGGGGCCACACTTTGGGCAATGTCTGGCCCTGCAGTTCCACCGCTACCAAGGTGATCAATTCTTCTGCAGTCATTCTTGTAGAGGCAGGTGTGGCCTGGGGACATCGCGTCCCAGGCAGGCCGCCCTCTGTCCTGAAACAGCCTTCCTGGAGCCCTGCGCACCCCAAACAAAAGCTGCCTCTGACTCCTCAGCCTTTGTGCACATCTGCATTATTAGCAATGCTAATACCATTCTGCAATGATAAATAATTAAACAATTATGGTCATGAATCAATAAGTTTAGCACATTTTTTCATCAGCAAATTGTACTGTATAAACAAGAAATATAAATTACCAAGTCTAATTTCCCCCTAAAATTATAAGCATTTTATATCTAATAATTAAAAAAGTATTAGAATTCAATTTTGGATAGTTAGAACTTTAAAGAATTTTCAGTTTCCACCAAACACCATTAAATTGTCATGTTTTATGTCTCTGAATCTGATTAACATTTTGAGATCTGGCCTCAGAAATCTTTCTTTGTTAGCTCCCAGAGATGCTCCACCCAGGCTCCAGCTTCTCCCCATCCTCACAGACGGCGAATCCACTGGGCTCCGGCTTCCAAGGGTCTGGATCTGCGGGTTCCACTGGAGAGCGAGGATTTATAGGAATTTTTGATTGAAAGCACAGGTGACAAACCCAAGGCTTGTGGGCTCTGCACACCCTCCACAGTCTTTTGTGTGGCCTGTTGGCAGTTTGATTTTTATGTTTTTGGGGGATGTTGTTTGCTTTGTCTTAAAGTTTAGATGTCCAGGTTTTGTTGAGGAAAAAAAACCACACCAGATTTACAGTCCCTCAGATCCCCCATCTCATTCTGCGCAGCAGCTGCCCCGTCTCAATGGAGCATGTATGGTCCAGGTGGCTGCAGTCCCCACCACTCCCCACAGTGTCTTGCTGTGGCTGAGGCCACCAACAATTGTCTCAGAAGGCCACATGCTCTTTTTCTGGCCTTGGCCCCGGTCTCTTTTGCAATCCCTGATTTAGTGGTTAGAATTTGATGATTCCCTGACCCCCCACTCAGTGGCTCACACCTGTAATCCCAGCACTTTGGGAGGCCAAGGTTGGCGGATCACCTGAGGTCAGGAGTTTGAGACCAGCCGGGCCAACATGGTGAAACCTCGTCTCTACTAAAAATACAAAAGTTAGCCGGGCGTGGTGGCACGCGTCTGTAATTCTAGCTACTCAGGAGTCTGAGGCGGGAGAATCACTTAAACCCAGGAGGCAGAGGTTGCAGTGAGCCCAGATTGCACCACTGCACTCCAGCCTGGGAGAAACAGCAAGACTTCGTCTCAAAAAAAGAAAAAAAAAAAAAAAAAGAAATTGATGCTCTAAGCATGTAAGATAAAGTTCACAAAGGCCCAGAATCCCAGCACATTTTACAGGGGGGAACACTGAGTATAAGATGGGTAATGGTTAGAGAGTCAAGGTCACCCCCAGGCCAGCTCCCTTCCAAATGCTGCCAACTGCTTGTTGCTGCCGTCCCACCCACCTCCGGCCCGAATAGCCTCTCACCTTCCCTGGTGTTCCTGCTGCCTCTGGAGAACCAGACCTCTCCGCTCCAGCCCCTCTCCTTCCCTCCCTTCTCCCAGGCTCCCAGAGCAGTGTCCCAGGCTCCAAAATGCTCTCTTTCTTGGCTTGACCTGTCCGCTACCAAAAGATGAAACTCAACCAAGAGAACATCAAGGAACGCCAGCTTCCTACCTCCACTCTTCATGGCCAGCTGCATCGGTCCCAATCACGTGGTGGGGGCAAGTAATAGGATATTCCATCCATTAGTGGCTCACCCACGGCTCCTGCAATGCCTTCCACCCTCGCGAAGGGCGCCACCAGGTACCCAGGGGGCCAGCCGGGTGCTGGGGGTCATTCTGGCAGTTCCCTCCCTTTCCCTCACCTGACAACCCCCCACTCACCTGGCACCCCTGCCTCCCCTTCCTCAGTCCTGTAGATTCCAGCTCTCTCCCACCCTGTATCCCCTCCACACACCCTCTCCACAGCCCCAGCTGCACTGCTTTTTCCAGCCTCTTAACTTCTTCGAAAAAACATTTTCAGCACAGCTGAAGAAGGGAGGTTCTAAATTGAGAATCTGATGAGGTACCCCTGGCCCCAGTTTAAAATAGTCAATGACCCCGCTTCCTCAGGACCAAGTCCATTCTCCTTACTGCTTTATGGTGTAGGTGTGCTGGAGGCAGCGCTGAGAAGTCCATACAAGGTAGTTCATGAATAGGGAGAGTGAGTCTCAGGATAAGGCGTCCGTGTGTCGGAAGTGAAGGCTGGAGGCCATGCAGGGTGGCGGCCTTTGTGCTGGGCTCCCTCGGCCTTTGTTCTGGTGAATCCCTCTCACCTTCTGTTTCTCCCAGGTCCACCTCATCCTTCCTGACCAAGTTCTTCACCTCTCCTGAGGAGCCTTCCCTCCCTACCCCAGGGCCTGTAAGTGATTCCCTCCATCCCCTCTGTGTCCATGCAGTTCTGTGTGGTGGGGATGGGTCCTGGTGACATCCCTGTGCCCACAGAGCTCTGTGTGGTGGGGACATATCCTGGTGACACCAGGACGCGTTCCCACAGAGCTCTGCATGGTGGGGACAGGTCCTGGTGACACCCCTGTGTCCATGGAGCTCTTTGTGGTGGGGACGGGTCCTGGTGACACCCCTGTGTCCATGGAGCTCTTTGTGGTGGGGACGGGTCCTGGTGACACCCCTGTGTCCATGGAACTCTGTGTGGTGGGGACGGGTCCTGGTGACACCCCTGTGTCCATGGAGCTCTTTGTGGTGGGGACGGGTCCTGGCGACACCCCTGTGTCCATGGAGCTCTTTGTGGTGGGGACGGGTCCTGGTGACACCCCTGTGTCCATGGAGCTCTTTGTGGTGGGGACGGGTCCTGGTGACACCCCTGTGTCCATGGAGCTCTGTGTGGTGGGGACAGGTCCTGGTGACACCCCTGTGTCCATGGAGCTCTGTGTGGTGGGGATGGGTCCTGGTGACACCCCTGTGTTCATGGAGCTCTGTGTGGTGGGAATGGGTCCTGGTGACACCCCTGTGTCCATGGAGCTCTGTGTGGTGGGGACGGGTCCTGGTGACACCCCTGTGTCCATGGAGCTCTTTGTGGTGGGGACGGGTCCTGGTGATACTGCCGTGTCCATGGAGCTCTGTGTGGTGGGGATGGGTCCTGGTGACACCCCTGTGTCCATGGAGCTCTGTGTGGTGGGGACGGGTCCTGGTGACACCCCTGTGTCCATGGAGCTCTTTGTGGTGGGGACGGGTCCTGGTGATACCGCCGTGTCCATGGAGCTCTGTGTGGTGGGGATGGGTCCTGGTGACACCCCTGTGTCCATGGAGCTCTGTGTGGTGGGGACGGGTCCTGGTGACACCCCTGTGTCCATGGAGCTCTGTGTGGTGGGGACGGGTCCTGGTGACACCCCTGTGTTCATGGAGCTCTGTGTGGTGGGAATGGGTCCTGGTGACACCCCTGTGTCCATGGAGCTCTGTGTGGTGGGGACGGGTCCTGGTGACACCCCTGTGTCCATGGAGCTCTTTGTGGTGGGGACGGGTCCTGGTGACACCCCTGTGTCCATGGAGCTCTTTGTGGTGGGGACGGGTCCTGGTGACACCCCTGTGTCCATGGAGCTCTTTGTGGTGGGGACGGGTCCTGGTGATACCGCCGTGTCCATGGAGCTCTGTGTGGTGGGGATGGGTCCTGGTGATACCGCCGTGTTCATTGAGCTCTGTATGGTGGGGACGGGTCCTGGTGACACCCCTGTGTTCATGGAGCTCCGTGTGGTGGGGACGGGTCCTCGTAACACTCCTGCGTCCATGGAGCTCTGTGTTGTGGCCATGGCCATGGGTCCTGGTCACTCTGTGGTACTGGGAGACTCAGCAGCCACTGTCCTTTTTTGGACTCTGGATCTCCAGTCCTGTGAGACAGCAAGCCCAATGGCCAGGTGAGCAGACCCCAGGCCCCGGAAGCAGTACACTCACCCACGGAAGCATGTGGAGTGCAGACGGGGGCAGAACTCTCACTCCCACCATGCCCGGTGGACTGGGATGCATAGACATGGTCCCTGGTAGGCCCCAGCCCTCCCTCCCCTCAGGGCTGACCTGTCTGCCATGTGCCTGGCCACACCTTTCTTGAACCTGGGGATATTTTCAGCTCTGCCACTGCCCTGGGCGATGCACAGTTCCTCGTTTTTCCAGGTCCTCCTCGAAACTCTGACTCTGGAGTAAGGTTTGGTGGACAGAGCTCTGTTGCCTCCTCAGGCCCATTGTGAGTTAGGATCTGTTTTCTTGCCTGCCATCCTCCAGAGTTGGGCTGGGCACACAATGCGGGCTCAGAAGGGATCCTGTGCTTGAAACATGAAGGGCACCACGCAGGATGACTGAGGGTGAAACTCACGAGGTGACTGACAAGTACACAGATGTGTTAACATTTCACCATGGCCAGAGTCCAGCCAGAGGGCCAGTGCTGAGAGGCACTGTTCCTGGGGCCCTTCCAGGGCCGGGCTGGGTCTCTGTGGAATGTGCGGGCTCAGGAATCATTGTTCCTGGGGCTGTTGTCACAGTGTGTCAATGATATTCATTGAAGAACATCTCTTTGAATGAACTAAGAATGCTTAAAGAGAACAGTAGCCGGCCGGGCGCGGTGGCTCACGTCTGTAATCCCAGCACTTTGGGAGGCTGAGGTGGGCAGATCACATAAGGTTGAGAGTTTGAGACCAGCCTGACCAACGTGAAGAAACCCCACCTCTACTAAAAATACAAAATTAGCTGGGTGTGGTGGTGCTTGCCTGTAATCCGAGCTACTTGGGAGGCTGAGGCAGGAGAATCACTTGAACCCAGGACACGGAGGTTGTAGTGAGCCAAGGTTGCGCCACCACACTCCAGTCTGGGCAACAAGAGCGAAACTCTGTCTCAAAAAAAAAAAAAAAAAAAAAAAAAAAGAGGACAGTAGCCATCGGTTAAAGACATGCACCTCTTTGTTGAAACAGACTGATCAGTCCCAGAAAATCCCTGCTAAGCAGTCAGCTGCCGAAAGCACCTGCCTGGGGCCTGGCCCTCGCCAAATGTCAACATGATGTTGGGGACCAACAGGAACACTGGAGGCAAGTGTTGAGGAGACTGGACATGGAGATTGCCTCAAGCTGGGTTTCTCTTGGAATGCAGAGCCTGAGGTCAGGCCTGAGGGCGTATAGCTTACTGGGGACATCATCCCAGTTGGTGGGGGCCGAGGGAGGTGGGCAGAATTGTCTAAGGAGTCATATAAAATGCAGCTCTCAAGTGTCCACCTGGAGAAACAAAGTGGGGACTCATTTACCCATTGGCGCCGTCCCCCTAGGTCAAAGTGACCCCCGAGGGCATGGATTCCTCTCCATACTCAGGTTGCCCACATGTGCTCTGCAAGAGATCTGGGCATGGGCTGGGTGAGTGGGTGAGAGGGTCTCTCACTGCCCCTGGCCCACGAAGGGTATCCACTGCAGGGGGATGCAGGGTGATAGTCCATGGAGGGTGAGAAGCAGTGCTGCTTCTGCCTGCTCAGGGGCTCAGGTGATTTTGGAGGAGACGAGACATTCCAGGCAGAGAGGTCATGCCCACACGTTGTGGCTGTGTCAGCGTCTCTGAGATCAGCCCCATTCCAAGGTCCCAGGTGGGGGCAGACACCTGGGAGCTGGGGCAGCCTTTGAAGATATGCAGCGTGGAGGGCGCAGCCAGGGGCTGAGTGGCCTCTGCTCAGTGTCGCCCCTGCAGCAGGGCTGGCCTTTTCACCTCGCTGCGTCCCTGCCTCCATTTGCCTCCATTCGTGGGTGGAAGTTATCAGGGCCATGGGTGCCAACGCCAGGATGCTGGGGCTTCCAGATTTTGTTTCACTCGGTGGCTCTTAGCAACATGTTTCTTGCATTCTGCTCATTCTGTTTCACATTTCACACTTCCCCAGGCTGAGCGAGCCATCCATCTAGTGCAAACGCTTCTGACAGGGCTGGGGTGGAGGACGCCCTGCTGGCCCCAGCAAGGGGAAGGAAGGGGGCTTGCTGGGTGGGTGTGGGTGGCGCATGCTGGTCAGGACAGCCTGGGGTCGATGTCCCTGCACCCCCCACCCCCCGCCTCCTTCCCTGTCTTGCAGAGCCCTCTTGGAGCTGGCGATTCCTCTGAACACACCTTCCTCCTCTTTTCATTCCAGTCTCTCTGATCACCTGGGGAGATACAGACCTTGCACCTTCTCCCTCACAGCCCAGACACCACCGGAATCACCTCACACACCACCTGAATCACCGAACATCTCCAAACAGCCCTCAGACTTTTACTCTGCAGGGGCAATTTTTTAAAAAAAAATTTCTCTTCAACCTTCTCAAAGCCTCTAGTCAGCCACTTAGAGAAGAACTCTCCAAATTTCCTATCTCTCCCTCTATATTTATATTGATTTACATTTAAAATTATTTTTGCACAGGGTTTTCCTTGATTTTCTTTCTTTGGCAATTACAGATTAATCTGAACCCCTAGATTTTTGAGTATGTATCTATGTCTCTATTTATCTATCTATATTTTATTTTAAATCTGTAACAATATTCAGAATTAGCTCACAAAACTGGATTACACAAAGCCAGCAGGTTTAAAAATATTTCAAAGATGTTGCTTTTATGCTTCAAATCCTTGAAAAGCCAAATACATTCACTTCTGAAACTAAGTCTTGGGTTTTGCTGAAAAAAAAAATAAGAAAAGTGTTTAATAGCACATATGGCATAATTTTATTTGACATCTGTTTTGTAACAAACAATATTTAGCTCACTTATTTGCTGAATGATACAGTACACAGTGCAAACAAAAAGTCCAATGAACAGTTTTTCCAGAGTTTGTAATATATCAATATTTATTGCAAAAGAATGCAAAACTTAAACATTTAAGTGTGTTATTGATTGTAATATGCAAAACATTGATTACTGTATGTTGCCACTGCAAAAAAAAAAGTGTACTAAATGCCTTCTGGGGTATGAAAATGAGGTGCATTTCAGCAAGAGGAGCTCACTTGCTCCCTTTGGTGACATTTAGTCTTAGGTCTGCCCCCCTTCCCCCGTTTGTGTCATCCTATTGAAGACAGCTGTCAATATATTTAGGATGCTTTAGCTCATAGCAGCAAAAATGGTGAGACTATTGGCTTAATTGTGAGGAGTGATTGATTTTAATGGAAACAACATTTAAAAACTCAGAATGCACTTTCTGTTGGCAGTGCTAATAGAACCCTCTAATGAATTGAAGCTTCACACATAAATGCATGGTACTTACTGCAACAATTAGCAAAGGACAACAATGGTTGATGCATTAATTTTTTTTAACTCTAAAGTTGAAATAAATGATTTGTTTACATAATGGGACCACAGGAACCAAGGCAGAAGCAGAACTGGATATCACCTGATACACAAAGCACACACCAACAGAACTCTGGTCAAGTGAAGCCACGAGCAGGACCCTGGTGTTGTTTTCTGTCCTTGCCATTATTATTGGAAAAATAATATCAGAAACAATATTTAAACAGATCATCCTTCAGGTTGTTGGGCAGAGGGAAATGGCGAGGACTCCCTGTCCTGTTGAGGTTCTGTGTGGTGGGCACATTTTTCCTTGGGTTGACATCAATACAATGACAAATGCAGCCAGGAGGGGTGAGCTCAACTGGAGGGTCCTAAGGGATTGCCTGGAGCACACTCAGAAGCCCCCAAAACAAGGCTTAGAAACTGCCCCCCAACCCCAGAACAGGAAAGTTACAGATTTAATTAGATTTTCAAAAGAATCATAATCATGAAAGTAAAATAAACAGCAGACATTTACTAAGCATCTCATGTTCCAAACCCCACGTAAGAGCTTTTCATGCCTCTCCTCAGGCATCCCTGGCCTTGACCCCTGAAAAGCAACCTGCAGGTTCAGAGGGCACTTATTTGGACCTGCACTGGGGCTCTAAGCGCTTGGAGGAAGCCATGACTTGTGTCTTCCATTTTGCAATAGTTCTCATTAGCACTTGGTGCCCACTGTGTGCCTGGATCCCCACTGGGGGGGTGGGGGGGGTGGAGTGAGGGCAGAGATGGGGAGACCAAGCTCCTGCCCTCTAGTGTGCTGAAGACGAGGGCTTCCAGGAGCCCAAATTTGTGTATGGGGCAGTATAGGCTCGGAAAACAGCTTTGAGAGGTTCAGAAGGGAAGAGGAGGATGACCTTGAGCGTGTGATGGTTCTCAGGGCCCAACAACTTCCCCTTTATAGGGGCATCCTCTCAGAGCTGAGAGACCAGAACTGCAGACAGCCTGGGCATCCCCTGGTTCTTAAGCTCCCCCTATAACTTCCCCACCAGTCCTCTCGGCCTCTGGCTGAACTGATGGATTCTCAGTCTAACTGGCTGCCTCTACCCGGGGTGGCCTTCATCACCCTTACTCTTAACTTCTCCAAACCTCAGTCCTCATGTTTTTCAAAGGAAGGTTAAAGGAGGGCCCGGTGTGGAGGTTCACGCCTGTAATCCCAGAGCTTTGGGAGGTCAAGGTGGGAGGGTCACTTGAGCCCAGGAGTTCAAGACCAGCCTGAGTAACATAACGAGACCCCATCTCTACAAAACATAAAACAATTAGCCGGGCCTGATGGTGCATGCCTGTAGTCTCAGCTACTTGGGAGGCTGAGGTCGAAGCCTCACTTGAGCCCAGGTGTTTGAGGCTGCAGTGAGCTGTGATTGTGCCACTACACTCCAGCTTGGGGGACAGAGCCAGATCTCGTCTTTAAAAATTAAAAAAGGAAGGTTAGAGGATAAAGGAGATAATATGTGGAAAGGACTAGACAGTACCTAGCACAGAGTAAGCGCTCAGAAAATACCAGTTTTTGTTTGTATGCTTCTTATTCATTGTTAGTGCTCTAGGCTTCTGTGAGAACTTGACTGCTGCATAATCTCTCTGAGACTCAACTTCCTTACTGTAAAATCAAGAAAGCACTGCATTTTATTCTTCAGAGGGCTACTGGGTTTATTAGACCGAGATGATTCGTGGAGAGTGGCCTGCCCTGTGCCCGATACAGAACAAACACTCAGATGTTAGGTGACAGTAACAAGAATAATGACATCTTCTGATATTGACAGGCAGGCCTGTGTCTGTTCAGAAACAAAGAACTAACCCTGGCTGTGAAAGGGTTTGTGCTTTGGGGTCTGTCCTTGCAGAGATGGTAGATGGGAGACCCAAGGAGACACTAGCATCCTCTTTTGCAGGAGAAGGTTCTAGCGGATGTTGTGGCTGCAACAATTGGCATCAGTGACTTGGAGCTGAAACCTGGCTTGTGGGGTGCTAGGGGAGATCTCGGGGCAGCCTAACTCACCTACCCACTTCCTCCTCCGTCCTCCGCAGCAGTGAGAAACGATCCGGGAAACAGAAAGCAGAGGCGAACAATATATGTCACGAGGAAATAAGAACACTGCACCACTAGAATAAATAATAATATTTTTTCCCTGGCTTTAATGAAACTCTATAGATATAAAAAGCTGGAGAAAGGGATTTTTTTTTTACAGACCTTAATTATAGCAGGGTTGTTAGTAAATTTACTGAATTGCAAATGTAAAATATTCTGATGGCCTGAGTAAAACCACATATTTAAGCCTTCTAAATGAACATTTCTGTTTTTTGAGTAATTTGTACCATCTGTGTCAAAATTCTGAGTCTAAAAAAAAAAGCAGTGGAACAAATGTTGGTTCCATAAAACAGTCCTAGTTCATTGTTGAAATTGTCACACATTAACATTGCAGGCCATCTGGGAAGACAAAAGCCTCTAACCAGATTGCGGAGATGATTTTATTGGTCTGGTATTAATCAGGATATGGCATAATATTTAAGCAGAAAGGAGAGATGAGGTGAAGTGGGGCCCTTCATCCACCCCAACTGCGCACGAGTTGTACCAGAGCCCCCTCCACTAGGGCGTGGGGCATTTTAAAGCCGGTTTCATCATCAGAAAATGTAAATAAAAGCCAAGGTAATATTTCCGGTTTGAACAGAGGCACACAAAACACAGAAACTTCATGGGTTAGGCGGCTGGCTCGGGGGAGGGAGAGCTCTTGTTCAGCGGGGTCTACCCAGAACCACGCCGAAATGAGGTGGAGTGGAGCTTCCCTTTATCACCGCGCATCTGACCCTGAGCGTGAGAGTCCTCACGCCCAGGACGGTCCCCTGCTGCTCACCGTCCCCGCGGGTGCACAGTGTCGAGGCCAGCCTGGCCTGCGGCAAGACTCACCACAGCCAGGGTTCAGCCCTGACAGCTCCAACCCCTGCACCTTGGGTCCCCTTCCTCTTTTGCACTGAGGCTGAGGGCCCTGGGCCTCAGCAGATGCCAGCCTTGGTCCCGTTGGATCCTGGCAAGTGCCCAGGTGCAGCTCCCATCAGCTCAGGGGTTGGTGGCTTGGTGGAGGCAACTCTTGAGGCAGGTCACTTTAGGATTCACCTCTGAGTGACAGGGGGGTTAGAGGTCACAGTTTAGATTATGTGCGTCTTCCTGCGGCCACTCCACTTGGGCACACGCCCCTGGGTGAGCGGGCTGGTAGTCAAGGATCTGACATTCGCCCGATGGGTCCCACTTTCTATGTACCTCTCAGATCTCCGCGCGGATCATCTCACAGCGCAGAGAGATGCCTGGGTTTAAGGACGTATTTTTCATACAACTTGCCCCTAAATGCAAGCCATCAATTTCATCAAGTGCTTAATGGAAGGAACACGGTCTGCCCCAAATGCTGGCTTGTGTTGAACCCACTGAGGGGAAGGAGGTCGGCATCCTGGGTGATGGCTTCCTGAGAGACTTTCAAGGGAACTTCTGACTTTGTGCTAACTTGTACACACTGTACCCTCCTGTGCTGTGTGGCCCTGTGTGATTGGGGACTCAGGCGGGGGTGTCCAGGGTGCTGCTGGGAGTGCGTCTCCTGGGTCTGCTGCGGGGTGGAGAGCTGCAGCGGCCAGGTCTGCCCTGCCGGCCTTAGGCCTTCCTGCCAGGAGAAGATGCCACCCCTTCTGGGCAGCTTTCAAGGCTGGGGGAATGCGGTGCTCCCTGTGGAACTGCCTTCATACTTGGTTCTTTATCTTTGTCCATCTGGAGGTTATGCACAAATAAATGCCTTATGCAGACTGATGGCCTTCACCTTTGCTCCAAATGCTGGCATATGTAGAGTCTCTTCTCAGCATCTCCTGCATGCTGAGCCCTGTTGCAGAGGGAAGGGAGAGCCCTGGCCACAGGCCGTTGAGTCCAGTTTTCAGGAAAAACTTACCAGAAACAGTGAAGGATGTCACAATGGGAAATGCAAGTTGCCGGGTCCCCAGAGCTCAGATAATGAGCATGAGAATTGTGGGATGCGTTAAGAGGAACCTCTTAAAAATAAGAACCTGAAGGCCGGGCACGGCAGCTCACGCCTGTCATTCCAGCACTTTGGGAGGCCGAAGGCAGGCAGATTGCTTGAGCTCAGGAGTTTGAGATGAGCCTAGGCAACATAGTGAAACCCCAACTCTACAAAAAATAGAAAAAAATTATCCGGGCATGGTGGCATGCACCTGTGGTCCCATCTACTTGGGAGGCTGAGGCAGGAGGATTGTTTGAGCCCAGGAGGTTGAGGCTGCAGTGAGCCAAGATGGCACCTCTGCACTCCAGTCTGGGTGACAAAGTGAGATCCTGTCAAAAAAAAAAAAAAAAGAAAAGAAAAGAAAAGAAAACATGAGACCTTGTCTCTAATAAATAAATAAATAAGGCTCTATCTCTGAAAAAAAAAGAAAGAAATCAACAGCCCATCTCTTAAAACAACAGCAACAAAATGGACACAGATCACACTTCTCTGCTATATAAAACCCTTTAGTGGCTCCCACTTGCCCCGGAAAGAGAGGCCAGAGTCCCTGAGAGGCCCTTGCCCTCTGGGCTTCCACAGGAGGGGCCTTCCCTGCTCCTCCACACTGCAGGGCCTTTGCCCCTGCTGTGCTGTCTGCCTGGAAGCCCGTTGATCACCAGCCGGGTCAGCCTGGCCAATCTCTTTTCTTCTTTCAATACCAACACAAGCAGAGCTTCTTTAAGGATTCGTTCCTCTGGTCTCATAGCACCTTCCAGTCCTCCCTTGCTGCTCGTAACACTGTTTTAATTAAGTGGTTTATGATGTAATTATTGTTTGTGCCTTCATGTCTGAACACAAGGAGATCAACTATTTTCCCAAAGAAAAGATGAGAACTTTTTTGGTGGGGGTCTTGTTTGTATATAGAAACTCATAAGGATGAAGTCAAAATAGTCCAATGCTTCTTTATAATAGTTATTAACTATGTTGCAATGCATACTTGAAATCACTTTTTTTGAGCTAGGGCTTCATTCTGTCACCCAGGCTGGAGTGCAGTGGTGCAATGGTAGCTGACTGCAGCCTCGAACTCCTGGGCTCAAGTGAACCTCCTGCCTTGGCCTCCCAAAGTCCTGGGATTACAGGCATGAGCCACTGTGCCCTGCCCCGAAATCAATTTTTTTTAAAAAAAAATTTTCTTTCCATAGGTTATTAGGGAACAGGTGGTGTTTGGTTACATGAGTAAGTTGTTTAGTGGTGAATTGTGAGATTTTGGTGCACCCATGTCCGGAGCAGTGTACACTGCACACAATTTGTAGTCTTTTTTCCCTCACCCCCTTCCCATCCTTTTCCCCAGAGTCCCCGAAGTCCACTGTGTCATTCTTATGCCTTTGCATCCTCATAGCTTAGTTTCCACTTACGAGTGAGAACATAGGATGTTTGGTTTTCTGTTCCTGAGTTACTTCACTTAGAGTAATAGTCTCCAATCTCATCCAGGTCACTGTGAATGCCATTAATTCATTCCTTTTTATGGCCGTGTAGTATTCCATCATATATGTATACTACAGTTTCTTTATCTACTCATTGATTGATGGGCATTTGGGCTGGTTCCACATTTTTGCAATTGCGAATTGCGCTGCTATAAACATGTGCGTGCAAGTATCTTTTTCGTATAATGACTTCTTTTCCTCTGAGTAGATACCCAGTGGTAGGATTGCTGGATCAAATATCCAGAATCTACAACGAACTCAAACAAATTAACAAGAAAAAACAAATGATTCAATCAAAAAGTGGGCTAAGGACATGAACAGAGAATTCTCAAAAGAAGATATACAAATGGCCAGCAAAACATATGAAAAAATGCTCAACATTACTAATGATCAGGGAAATGCAGATCAAGACCACAATGCAATACCACCTTACTCCTGCAAGAATGGCCATAGTCTAAAAAAAAAAAAAAAAAAAAAAAATCTCAGCATCGATGTGGTGATCAGGGAACGCTTCTGCAATGCTGGTGGGAATGTCAACTAGTACAATCACTATGGAAAACAGTGTGGAGATTCCTTAAAGAACTAAAAGTAGAACTACCATTTGAAATCACTTTTTATGCAAGGAAGTACACTCACTGGGAATGCTTTTTTATTCTCCCATGCCAGGAATAAATTGCACTAAAATTTTCACACAGTGCCCCCTCCACTTTCACTGCCTTGGCTCTCGGGGGAGCTGTTTTCTCAGGCTCCTGCCTTCAGTGGTATGGATTCATTTGAATCCCTAAAGATGCTTTGGCTCACGCCTGTAATTCCAGCACTTTGGGAGGCTGAGGCGGGCAAATCGCCTGAGGCCGGGAGTTCAAGACCAGCCTGGCCAACATGGTGAAACCCTGTCTCTACTAAAAATACAAAAATTAGCTGGGCGTGGTGGTGTGCAACTGTAATCCCGGCTACTCGGGAGGCTGAGGCAGGAGAATCACTTGAACCCAGGAGGCAGTGGTTGCAGTGAGCTGAGATGGCGCCACTGCACTCCAGCCTCCAGAAATGCATCCAAAGCTGTGAGCTCCATTTGGGATCCATATTCTCCATAAAATAACCACTTGACTTATTTTCCTATGTGACCCTTAAAAGACTGCTTTCCTGTGACACCTAGCAGCTGCAGTTTTGAGACCACACCCCCTGCCCAGGAATAAGTATTTTTGTTCTGTTTATTTTCTTTCCCCGTTTTTTTTTTTTTAACCTATTCCATCAGGTGACCTCTATAAGCATCCAACATTAGCACTGACGGCGGGGCTTGTAGGATGAATAGGTCTCTTCCTTTAAGTTCAGGCTGAACGGAATTGGGAGCAGAGCCCTGCGGTAGGACAGAGACTTCGCAAAGCCCGGAGCACACAGCATCACCCCGTCTTCTAAAGGACAATTTTGGGAAACCTCTTGCCTAATATTCTGGCACTAAGGATCATTCTGTCACATCCCCGCTCTGGACTACAAGCCTGCAAACCCCATCCGGGGCAGGGCTCCTCATTCCTGTGCACCGTGGAAGCCCTGTGCCTGCCCAGGGCCTGGCACTTGTACGTACTTGAAAACCTCGTGTGGAGTAAAGAGAGGGGTGATGTGCAAAGGCCTTGAAGTGGGGAAGGGTAGTTGAGGTGGCTCTGGACTCAGCATGGTGACAAACGGAGTGGGGAGGGGATGGTCCTTCATGAAGCAGAGCGAGGAGGCACTGTCACACATGCATACACACACACACACACAGACATCCACACAGATACACACAGACACACAGACACAGACACAGACACACAGACATATAGACACATAGACACACACAGACACACACACGGACACATATATAGACACACAGACATGCACAGACACACATACAGACACACAGACACACACATATAGACAGACACACACAGACACAGACATATACACAGACACACCGACACACACAGACATATAGATACACAGACACACACAGACACACACACACAGACATGCACAGACTCACATATAGACACACAGACACACACATATAGACACAGAAACACAGACACACATAGACACAGACACACACAGACACATACAGACACGCACAGACACACAGACACAGACACAGACACACACATATAGACACACAAACACACACACACAGACACATACAGACATGCACAGACACACAGACACACAGACACACACGCAGACACACAGACACAGGCACACACAGGCACAGACACACACACACAGACACACACACACAGACACACACAGACACACAGGCACACACACGCACAGACACACAGGCACACACACAGACACACACAGACACACAGGCACACACACACAGACACACAGACACACACACAGACACACAGGCACACACACAAACACAGACACACAGACACACACACAGACACACATATAGACACACACACAGACACACAGACACACACACAGAGACACAGACACACAGATACAAACAGACACATACCCCCCACACACAGACACACACACACAGACACACATATAGACACCCAGATACACAGGCACACACACAAACACAGACACATAGACACACACACAGACACATACAGACACAGACACACAGATACAAACAGACACACCCACACATACAGACACAGACACACACACAGACACGCACATGGATACACATAGACACACAAAGATACACACAGACATGCACAGAGACAGACAGACACACACATAGACACACACACACACAGACATGCACAGAGACAGACACACAGACACACACACACACAGACACACACACACAGACAGACACACACACATGAGAGCTCCAGAGGAAAAGTGATCCCAGGCCAAACAGAAGCCTCTGGAAGCTGGAGCAGGGGTTCTGGGATTGTACCCCTGCCTGTGGCCACAGCCCTTGCTGGGCTTGCCGAGTGATGAGCGCGGACCAGGATCTCTTCTGAGAAGCCCCTCCTGGCAAGACGTTGTTGTGAGCGTGCTAATGTCTTCCACTTAAGCAGCAGCCGCCGAGGTGTGCAGCTTCCTGGTGCCTAATGGCCCGGGGTGTCGCCGAGCACTATTAATCCCGCTGGCCATTAATTCCGGGAAATGCTCAGGGTCATTACAGGCTGTGTGGCTTCCAATGAGCAGTAACTCTGCAAGGTGAGCGCCCAGGCCACCGGCCCCAGGAATGGCCTCCTGCAGGGAGGCCTGGTAACCAGGGCAGGAGGGGGGTGCCTGGCCTTTGCACGTGTGTGTGTGTGTGTGTGTGTGTGTGTGTGTGTGTATGTGTGTGTGTGGTGGGGGGAAGGGGGGAGCAGGCATGCACCCAACATCAGGGGACCACATCAAAATGGGGAGACAGAGATGTGCAGCAAGGGCTGCTCTCTGCAAGGACCCAGAGAGTCATCCCCTAAGTGCTGCCTTGAAGCAGCACATGGCTTGGATGTGGGGGTGCTGGGGCAAAACTGGAAGGAATGATTTTTGCTGCTGCGAGTGGAGGGCCGGGGACAGGGAGAAATATTGGAGAAGGGTTCCAGGTAGCCTTGGTGTGATCTTCAAAGTGTTAGGTAGAGAGTGCTCAGTTTCCCACTCTGGTGAAGGACAAGGAGGCAGAGAAGGGCTGCAGCAGTGCCAGGGAGAGCCGCAGGCTCGGGCTATGGGTCAGGACAGGCAGCAGTTCCGCCAACAGCGGAGGGTCTTGTGCTTTTGCAGGGCAGCCACTGCGTCTCACTCTATTCCTGCTGTCCCGCTGGCCCAGCCACTGGCTCTCAACCTGGATGGCCTCTGCTGCCCCGTGGCCTCTGCTGCCCCATGGCCTCTGCTGTTCCATGGCTTCTGCTCTTTCATGGCCTCTGCTGCCTCATGGCCTCTGCTGTCCCGTGGCCTCTGCCGTCCCGTGGCCTCCACTGTCCTGTGGCCTCTGCTGCCCCGTGGCCTCTGCTGTCCTATGGCCTCTGCTGTTCTGTGGCCTCTGCTGCCCTGGGGCCTCCACTGTTTGGTGGCCTCTGCTGGCCTGAGGATTCTGCTACCTGGTGGCCTCTCCTTACTGTGTTTTCTCTTTATAATATGAGATCTGGAATCAGGCCTCCCGAGTTCAAGCCTTGGCGCTCCTGTTTCCTAGCTGGGTGGCCCCGGGCAACCGACTGACCTCCTCTGAGCTTCAGTTATGTTTCCCATAAAATGAGAAAAACAACAGAGCGTTATGAGGATTAAAGATGACAACAAGTAGATCATTTGGGACCAGCCTCGAACACAGCAAAAGCTCTGTAAATGCTTCCTCTTCCTCCTCCTCCTCCACTTTTCCTCTCTTCTGATTTTATTGTTTCTGTTATTCTCTCTGTGTGTCTTCTGGCCTCGATCCCTGACTGTGAGGCTCATGGGTGTCCTGTCACTGCCTCCGCAGAGGGGCTGGGCTGGGCCATTATGCACTTTCCAGAAATGAACATCCCTGTTGACCAGAGTGGCCTGTCCTCGGGCCATCGCTGGCCACTTGCGGCAAGTTCTCTTTGGAAGAAAAGCCAACCTCCAGTTTGGTGAAAGTGTCAGTGTTTTGGGGTGCAGAGCATGTGACCCTAACGTAAGCCAGCACCCCTGGTCCCTGCCTTGGCAGCACTGTGGTCCTGGCGCAAACCAGAGCATAAGTCCAGTTCTGTCCCCTCCAGGGTCCCTCCCTATTCACTGCCTCAGTGACCACCACATGGGCAGAGCTTGCAGTTTAGCCAGCGCTGTCCCAGTTCACCTCAAGTCTGAGAGGTCGGCCTGGCCAAAATTCAAATCCCCACTTTCCTGATGTAGAACGGACTGCCAGAGCTGGATTTTCAACGCAGGGCCGCCAAGACTGGGGCCAGCTCCCGTCCCACTGTGCCACACCGTGTTTGTGCGTTTGTGACCCCGTGAAAGGCAGAACCGGCTGCTGTCGTGTGGGTGGATGGAGATTTGGGACAAGGACACAGACACAGTCGGCAGAGAGTTTGACCCCAGATGGAGGAATCGGGTTTGGCTAAATTTCTCTGGAATCCTTCAATGAGTCTGGCTTGCTGCTATCTTTAATTTCGAAGACCCTGCTGAGGGCTGGCCCCACCAGGACGTGGTGCTCGGGGACAGCAGCCCCCAGGGCCCTGAGGCAGCTTTTCCTCTACCTGGACCCCGTTTCTTTCTGGGCTCAGTGGTGCATCTCAGCCAGGACTCTGCTCAGCCTGACTTTCCCGAAGCCCAGAGAGCAGGGAGCGGTGGCCCCCACCATGAGTGGGCTGGCAGTGGGTGTCACATGGGGGCGGAGGAGAGGGAAGCCTGGGAAATAATGCCCAGCCCCACCCACTGAAGGACCGGGATGCAGAGAAATGTCACTGCTGCTGCACAAAAGTGCGGCATTATCAGCCCCTTGCAAAGGCAAGTGGATTAAAATGCCATTAACACAGCAAATTAAGCTTACAGTGAAGTAAACAGGAATTAAATCAATAACCAGCACAGGGGACAGCTGAATTTTTCCAAATGGTCCCCCGGGGATTGGGGCTAGTGGGTGCATAGGGTAGGGGGCAGGGTCTGGCTGGAGAGCGGAGGGGGTAAGTGACATGCTTAGAGATTGAAGGTCCGGGCACTGGCAATGGGTACTTGGAGGGTTCAGGCTGAGACCTGTCCCTCCAGTGGGGAGCAGCTTCGCTTCCTGTTTCCACCCAGGTGGCTCCCCCTGTTTCACCAGCTGTCCATACTTCTGAAAGTGATGCCAGATAGATGTTACCTGCTTGGCATCCCCCAACTCTTCCTTTGTCAATCGCACCTAGATTCTTCTTTGGGGACACTCCATGCCCCCAAAATCTCTTAGTCTGTCCTGTTCAGTTAGACCCACTCTTTGGCCGCAGGCTGTCCCTTGCCCAGGCTTATAGCACAAGAGAATTGTGTCCCTATGGTCACAGCATTTGATTTGGGGATGTTCAGCCAATCCACATCTGTGCCAAGAGGCAACCCAAGGACTTTGATTGGAGCCTTCTAAAATGTCCTGAGGGGCTGCTAAGCTGATGGGATCTGGCATCCTATTGCACCAGGAGAGCTTGGGCTGGGAGTGGGCTGAGAGGTAAGGAGGTAGAGGCTGGATTTGAGTGCCTGGATCCAGCTGTGCCTGAAGCTATGCTGGATTTTCCCCTGCATTCTATTTTTTTTTTTTTTTTGAGATAAGGTCTTGCTCTTTTACCCAGGCTAGAGTGCAGTGGTGCAATCACAGCTCACTGTAGCCTCAAACTCCCTGGCCCAAGCAGTTCTCCCACCTCAGCTTCCCAAAGTGCTGGGATTACAGGAGTGAGCCACCGTGCCTGATCTCTCCCTGCATTCTTCAGGAATCTGAACCTCTCTGTCTCCCATACTTTTATTCTTAAGCTAGTTTAAATCAGAATGTGGTCATTTGCAACTGAAAGAGTCTAGCTTGAAAAATAATTTTATTTCTTTTTTTTAAAAAAGAAAATTAATTTATCAAACATCTCTTAGGGACCATTGAGCATGGTGGTGTCCCTTGGTCTCCCTTGCCTGTCTTTTGCAGTCTGGATGCTGTTTCCTCATCTACCCTATGGGGTTATTGTGTTATGCCCTACCAGCCTGTGTGGCTGTCCCTCCTCAGGCCACCCATACATGCATCCATCTATCCATTGACCCATCCACCAATACATCCGTCCATCTACCCATCCATCCACCCACCCACCTATCCATCATCCACTCATCCATCCATCCATTTATCTATCATCCATCCATCTATCCATCAGTTCATCCATCCAGCCACCCACTCATCCATCTACCCATCCATCTACCTGCACACCCGCCCTCCTCAGGTGTACATACCCATCCATCCATCCATCCATCCATCCATCCATCCATCCATCATCCATCCATCTACCCATCCATCCATCATCTACCCATCCATCTATTAATCCATCCATCCATCATTCATCCATCCTTTAATCCATCCATTCATTTATCCATCTACCTATTCCTCCACCCACCCATCCACCCATCCATTCATCCATCCACCCATTCATCTATACATCCATCCATCCACTCGTCCATCCATCCATCCACTCATCCATCCATCCCCCATCAATCCATTCATCCATCCATCTATCCATCCCCCATCCATTTCTCCATCCATTCATTCATCCGTCCACCTAATGGAGCCCTCCTCTGGGGCAGGTGGGCTCTATGTTGGGCTATCTCAGCCCACTACCTTTCAAGCCTCTGATTTAATACATCTTAGGCAAAAGAAGAATCTTTAATGGGGGACACACGGATGGGTTCTTATTCCTTTTCCTTTCGGGTCTCTTATTCACCTGCCTTACCGCAGAGCTCCTGGACAAGGGGGAAGACCCAGGACTGAGAACGGGATGACTTTTTCTCCTGGCAGCTCCTACCGAGCTCCAAGCCACCTCCATCTGGAAGCCTTTCATGACTGTCCTCACATCTGGGAAGGCACCTGCCCTCTCTGTGCGTCTGGGGCCCCAGGGTCTTCCTTTGTCAGGCTGCTCTGTGACTGACACTTCCCGATTCTGCTCCCTCTCTGTTTTGTGAGCTCCTTGGAGGTAGGGATCGAAGCTTTTCCCTCCCTCTGGGCTCCAGCACGGAGCTCAGGGTGTTGTGCAGAGCAGGCCTCAATATGGGCCTGCTGAGTAAATGAATGAATGACACCCAGTCGCAGATGCTTTTCTTGAGGCTCTGATTATAGGTTCTGACCTGCGCTTGGGGCACTTTTTAGGGGCCATGGCCTCCCTGTGGGGATCTCTGCCCCACCATCCCCACTCCCTCCACCTACCCCCCCTTGTTTCCTCTTTTCTAAAGAGACTCCTTGGCCCCGCCTTGTCCAGGGCAAGTTCCCACGGCTTCAGGCAGTGGGGTGGGCTGCCTTGAGGAACTGTGTTTCGGGGATTGGGTGGCGGTCAGGGTGGAGGGTGCAGGGGACTCCCCAGACCAAGGTGGCATGATCAGGACACGCTTTTCACTCTGCTTGGTTATTGGTTTTCCAGAGATGCTTCTAGGAACACTTCACACAGATGGAGGGAGGCCATTACAAGGGTGATTGTTACTGTTCTTACTTTTTGGGGGAATGGTGGGGGTGAAGCATGCAACTGCCTTGCACCTCACAGGCAAGGGGTTCACTTGCTAAAAGACCCTTCTATTTCCCTAGCTTGGCTCTGACTGGCTGGTCTGTGGCCACCAGGGTCTCTGGAGGCCTGACACCCCCAGTCTGGACACCTCGAAGTGGAGGGGAGACCAGGGGCCACCCCCACCCCAACTGCCCCACGGACGCGATCCCTGGCCAGGTCAGGGAGGGAAAAAGAAAACGGGTCCAACTCTGAAGAGTTCTGCATTCCTCTGTTGATTTTTCCCCTCTCCCTCCCTCAGGTTCCAAATCCAATTCTAGCTCCTGGCCAACTGGTAGAATTAAGGGATTAAGAGCTACCCAGGTCTTATCCCGATATGAAAAGATTTCACCGAGAGGCTCATAGTTCAGCATCCAAAGCCGAGGAAATCGCTCTCCGCCTGCCCTGGTATTGTTTTGCAAGCCTCGCTGGAACCACCTTTTGAGCTCCTGGCTGAGGCATCGCTGTTTCACTTATCTCTTAAGACCTCACCCATAATTGCTCAATGTCCGACAAGCAGAGAGAACCCCGGGCATTATCTGTTAAGGGCCCTCTAATCCAGTTCATAAGGACAGAGTGTAATCAGGACACCTCAAAATCTTTCTAAAGTCAACGCAGAATGTCACATGAGCCCTGAGCTGCTTCCTGGCGAACCCCGGGGACCAACACAGATGCCAGCCCTCCCCACCTCACCGCGGGAGGGCACATGGGGCTTGAAGGCTTGTGTGGGCCCAGAGCGAATGCAGGTTGGCCAGAGAGACCAGACCAACTTATGGGGGAAAAAGACTTTGTATTAAAAAGCAGAAGGGAATTTTTAGCATGTGCCAGAGTTGGTATGTAACTTCATATGTGTGTGTGTGCATGTGTGTGTACATAGGTGTCTGTGCATGGACTTTCTGGACAAAATTAAAATGAGTGAGCCCTCTCCAGGCTCCCATGAGTCCACTGGGTCAGCTTAGGCAGGAAAGGGCTCCCACAGCCCTGGGCACAGGGCTGTATAGCTGGTGGCCCCCGACAGGCAAGGTGGCAGAGGTGTGGATGAGTCAGAGGCTGAGTTTCTGCAGGCCCACGGGAAGCTCGCTGACAAATGCTGTTAATCTTCGGCAGGGCAGGGGCACCTCCAGCACGGAGCTCCATATGGGCGCACCTAGATCTATCAGTCGACTGTCGACTGCCGCCCTTCATGGGACACGGGCGCGTCCCTCTGACTGATGGAGCCTTTCTGGGGGCTCACGGAGACTCTGGGCAGGTGCAAGCTCAGATGCCAGAATCCCCTGGCACCTCTCATTGGTTCATCCACCTACAGCTGACAAATGGAGCTCCCTTCCCCACTGCACAACAGGGAAGGATGGCTTTAAAACAGCCTGCAGGACTAAGCTGGGTGTCTTCTTCTTGTCTAGGGCCTCACCTGGCCAGATCACACTCTTTCCACTTCTCTGATGTGAGCCAGCCAGTGTGGTGGCTGCAACCCTCTTCTGCCCTCCGGACACGTGGCTCCACCCCACCCGTCTCTCTGGATGCCTGAGCTCCTGAGTCTGGGCTCTGACAGCCACTTTCCACCCGCCGATGGCTCCCCTCTGTGGCTGCGTGCTCAGAGTGTGCTGACGCATCCTGGGATTCCTGCACAGAAAATAAGAAAGGGCTGGTGTGTGTGTTGACGTCTTGGTTTGGGTCCCCCAGAAGCTGACCTCAAGACGAGGATCCCGTGAAAGTCATTGATTTGGGAGGCAACCACAGTGAGTGTGGTGGGGAGGGGAAGTGAGAAGAGAGGAGAAAGCCACCAAGCATGGCACAGGATCCACAGGCACCAGCATGCACCGAGCTCCCCTCCAGCGGGGGTGTGGGGAGGCGCCATTGCACCTGCCACAGGGTGTTCCCCAGGAAGGGGAGAAAGCTGGCAGGAATGCTGCCAGTTCCTGGGTGAGGGTTACCCCCAAGATATTAGTTACCTGGCCCTTCTGGCTTTGAAGGCCAGGAATTTCCAAGATCCTGGAGAAGTTCTCATGGACAGAGGCATAGAACCTCTGCCTCTGGCCTTGGGAAACTGCAGGTACATGCCAGCTGCTGAGGTCTGAGAGATGTGGGCAGGGAAGAGCCAGCGTTGGCTCTGATGGCTTTCCTAGGTCACATTTCCTGGGCAGGTTGGTTGGGGAGATGGGACAATGTGTATATGAGTGGCACCAAGGCTGGATTCTGCTGGCCAGCTTTCAGCTCTTCCTGTGCAAATTTCTGGAGGCCTGGCCCTCTTGCTGCCTGGTTAGGACCCTCTTTCCAAGGCAAACACAGTCCCCACCCTCTGATCTAGATGACTGACCATCAGCCAAGGGCAGTTGCAGTTTTGGTGCAGGCCAAGACAGGCACTGAGGTGTGACCTTGAGCCAGTGACATCCATCTCAGAGCCTTGCTCTCTCCACCTGAAAAATGGGCACCTTGCAGATAAGCAAGGGGTAGCCCAGAATAATCCACAGTATTGGAGATGAATTCGGGACATTGGTGTGCACTTCTGCTTAGCCTAATATAGATGCAGATGGATGCACGTAAAGGTATTTTAGATATGTCTATATACAGGGGTTAGTGTACACACATCTGCTTCCTGGCTCTGTCCACCGAGAGGGCCTAGAAACAACGACATCCCAGTAATAACACCTACCACCCGGGCCTTGGTTTCTAATACCATCCTCAAAACCAGGAGCCAGAATTCATTGAAGAAACAGCCCATTCTAGGATTGGGACAGGAAATGTCAGATAAGCCTGAAGCATATTGCAGTGCCAAAAAGTAGAGTGTGCACACACACACACACACACAGATACACAAATACACATACACACACACATAGACACACACACATACACATATACACAAACACACACACATACACATAGACACAAACATACACACACATACCCATACACACACATACAAACACACATGCAATGGTGGGGCTTGTCAAAGAGATGTAGGGATCAATGTAAGAGGCCCCAGTGGCCAAAATCAGAATAATTTGAGCAAGAAAAATGTAGTATTGCATTACAACCCAAAGTACAGGCCGGGTGTGGTGGCTCATGCCTGTAATCCCAGCACTTTGGGAGGCTGAGGCAGGCGGATCACCTGAGGTCAGGAGTTTGAGACCAGCCTGGCCAACATGGTAAAACCCCGTCTCTACTAAAAATACAAAAAATTAGCCAGGTGTGGTGGTGGGCACCTGTAATCCCAGCTACTTAGGAGGTTGAGGCAGGAGAATCGCTTGAATCCGGGAGGCGGAGGTTGCAGTGAGCAGAGATCGCACCATTGCACTCCAGCCTGGGCAACAAGAGCAAAACTCTGTCTCAAAAAAAAGTACAAAATATATATATATGAATCCATACTGATATAGGTAAGTAGTTGAATAAATAAATAGGTGGGTGAGAATAGACACATCCCGTGCAGAAGAATTCCACGTAATTGACGTAGATGCCCCTCCCTCGAGGAGGCGGATGATCATCCCAGCTCTTAAATGTGGGCTGCACCCAGTGACCCCCTTCCCAGTGGTACACTATGGAAACAGGGTTGAGAAAGAGGAGCTTGACCCTGGAGAAACCTGAGCCCAACCAGGGGAGGAAGGTCAGGGGCAAGTCCTCCTGAGAGTGGGATGTGGGGAGAACGGTCCTTATCCCCTGTGGCCTTTCTCCCAAGAACCCATCAGCTCAGTCTAACTGTGAGAAAAGCAGCAGACAGCCCCAACTTGAGGGACATTTTACAAAATATCTGGCCTATGTTCGTCAGATCTGTCAAGGGCATTAAAAACAAGGCAAGTAGGAGAAATAGTTGCAGTCTAGAAGATCCTAAGGAGATGTGAGTTCTAAAAGCCACGGGGTGTCCTGGATAGGGTCATGGAACAGAAACAGTACATTAGGTACAAACCAGGGAAATCCGAATAAAGTGTGGACTTCCGTTAATAATGATGTAAGGAACATTGGCGCCTGATTTGTGGCAGATGTACCAGAGCAATGTAAAATCCTAACAATGTGGGAACTCTACTATCTTCACAACTTTTCTGTAAATCTAAAACTATTCTAAAATTAAAACTTTGTTATGGCCGGGTGCTGTGGCTTATGCCTGTAATCCCAGCACTTTGGGAGGCTGAGGCAGACAGATCACTTGAGGTCAGGAGTTAGACACCAGCTTGGGCAACGTAGTGAGACGCCATCTCTACAAAAAATTTAAATATTAGCCAAGCATAGTGGCACACACCTGTAGTTCCAGCTACTCAAAAGGCTGAGGTGGGAGGATCGCTTGAGCCCAGAAAGTTGAGGCTGCAGTGAGCCATGATTGCACCACTGCACTCCATCTTGAGCAACAGAATGAGACCCTGTCTCTAAAAAAAAGTTTATCTTAAAAATGGGGCACCTCTCCTGGAAGGCAGCTCAGCCATTATGAAAGGACCCTGACCTGGCATCAGGGGATTTGTATTCTTGTCACTAAGTGACTCTTCCCCGCTGGGCCTCAATGTCTTCATCTGCCAAATGGCAGGGTTGAATTTCCACGTCTGATCTTGGCTGTCTGTGATTTCCTTCACACCTGGCTTGAGTTGCTGGGGAAAACTTTTAAAGAAGAGGGGCGCAGCTGAAGGCATCTTTTGCAGGGCGGGTGGCTGAGGAGCATCGTGGCTGGACCTGAGGCCATCTGCCCTGGTGCCTGCATGTCCGGCCCTTCTCTTTCACAGACCATGGCCCCAGGCTCCCTTGCTTTCATTTCCCAGCCCGTTATTGGGGCAGGAGAGTAGCAAGCGGGGGAGTTTTGATGAGGCGAGGAAGCAGTGATGTGTTTTAATGCACTGTTTCCTGGGGATCTAGAATGAAAATGTTAACAACTCAGAAGCTGTGCACTGAAGGCGCCTCTGCTGCAGGTTCTCAGAAGGGTATTCCAACTAAATTGCAGAAATATAAATATGCATCTTCCTCGCTTTTGATGAACTATCACTTCGCAGAGCCCGAATCCCCAAGTGGCAAGGTGTTTTTCCACTCAATGGGAGAACAGCCGTCTTCGGTTGGCCTGGCTGTAGTGCTCCTCAGCTGTGTTTGCACTTTGTGGCCATAAGGCCATGTGCTTCCCAGGACCTGCCGAGAGCTGACCTTCTGTACCAAGCTGGGAGACAGCCCAGGAAAGAGAAAAGGCAAAAAATTATTTTAAAAACAATACACAGAGGCTGGGGGCAGAGGCTCCTGCCTGTAATCCCGGTGCTTTGGGAGTCCCAGGCAGGAGGCTCACTTGAGGCCAAGAGTTCAAGACCAGCCTGGGCAACCATAGTGAAATTCTATCTCTACAAAAAATTTAAAAACTTAGCCAGGCGTGGTGGTGCATGCCTGTGGTCCCAGCTACTCAGGAGGCTGAGATGGGAGGATCGCTTGAGCCCAGTAGTTCAAGGCTGCAGTGAGCTATATACAGTGAGCTGCAGTGCCACTGTATTCCAGCCTGGGGGACAGAGAGAGACCCTATCTCAAATTTTTTTGTTTTTTATGTTTTTTGTTTTTAGACTGAGTCTCACTCTGTCTCCCAGGCTGGAGTGCAGTGGCACGATCTCGGCTCACTGCAGCCTACGCTTTCCAGGTTCAAGTGATTCTCCTGCCTCAGCCTCCAAGTAGCTGGGACTATAGGCAAATGTTACCACACCCAGCTAATTTTTGTATTTTTTTTTTTAGTGGAGACAGGGTTTCACTATGTTGGCCAGGCTGGTCTTGAACTCCTGACCTCAGGTGACCCACCCACTTCAGCCTCCCAAAGTGCTGGGATTATAGGCTTGAGCCATCACACCTGGCCTCAAAAATCTTTTTTTATAAGTAAAAAATAAAGATAAAAAATGAAAAACAATGCATGAAGATGCCCGGCAGAAAAAATAGGGTTTTACAGGATAAGTCATTACAGTGCTATCCATCCACAGGGCCTACACACACCAGCTAACTCTTAAGCTTGGGCAAATCCTTCCAGAGAATGCAGGGGGGAAAACTGTTTCCATAAAACCTTCAGCATCAGAGCCAGGCACAATGTGGAGGAGACCCAATCCAGGGCTCTATGGGATGTATACCTTTCCCTCTCCACCAAGGCTGTGAAGTCCAGGCCCTGTGCCCCTAAGTGGGTCGGGCCCAGGATCTCTGGTGTCTGGACAGTCCACCCACCGTCCCCTCATGGAGCTGCATTTCTCCGGCCTTGGGCCTGAGCCTGGTTTCACAGCCTTCTTCAGATACCTGCGGAGACACTTCCAAGACAGCACCGTGGTGGTGTTTAATGAATGGCAAACACTCTCTCACAAACAGAAAGGAAAAAAAAAAAACCTCCACAAATCCCCAAACCTGTTAGCTGGAAAATATTCCAAGATCAACACATTTTAATTCACTAATTAATACAGCTAAAAGGCATTTTTCATATTAGACTTATTAAAATCACTTGTATTTAAGTGTTTTTGAACTCATATTTTCCGATGCTGTGCGTTTTCCTAAAGTGTTCTAGTCATGTTATGCAAATGCCTATTTAAATTACCAGGGGTATTTGTTGTCTATTTCTACTCTGTAAAACATAATTTTAATACAAGTTATTTGTGAAATGCACATTGGAAAAAAGAAAATAAGATTTGAGATGGCATTTCTATGATAGTTTTATTGCAAATGTTGACCATGTTTTTGTATTTGTCTGCAAGAGGTAATGCAAAATATACATAAGACATATTTCCGGGATTTATTGTTGTATGTGACTAAATTAGTAAAGCAAAATTTGCTTCATTTTTTGAACCCGAGGCAGGGCAGTCCATCACCTTGTGAAGCATGTTTTAGAGGAACAGTCACGGCCATGCAGCAGGCGGAACCCCTGCCAACCCAGAAAGAAAATTTGCTCTTGCTCTCCACTGAAACACGATTTTCTGATACCTGTGTGCTGCCAGGCATGATGTTTGAGGCATAAACCCAGACCTTTGCCGAGGACAGGGAGACTCGGCTTGAGCAAGACAGGAGTGCTGAATGGAAGACATAACTGGGGTTCTCCAGAGTGATAAGGTGGCAATGTGGTGGCCAGACTTCAGGGCACAGGGAGTCCTGGGAGGGGCTTCTCGAAGGGTCTTTCTTTGTCTACTTATCAGAAATATGTAGCCTTCCTACTACCAGCGTTTTTGATACACATGTGATACAGGCATAATAAGATGGCTAGGAGCAAAAGATGAAATTGAGAGAGGGAACCCTGGCAGAAATGCTATTTCTGAGCTTCCTGGCAGTCAAGGTGAAAAAGGAAACATAATGAGTTTAATGACACTAAGTCATTGTCCAGGTAAAAAATGTCTACCTTTTGGGAAGAGGGATAGTTTCCCCCTAGTCTTCTAGTCTGAGTGAAATCCAAGAAGGCCCTTCATAAGGGAAAACAAGGACACAGCAAGCTCTGTTCCCAGTGGTGGCTGCAGAAATGTCCTGAAAGACTGGGCATGGTGGCTCACGCCTGTAATCCCAGCACTTTGGGAGGCCAAGGCAGGTGGATCACTTGAGATCAGGAGTTCAAGACCAGTGGAGGCTGCAGTGAGCTGAGATCATGCCACTGCACTCCAACCTTGGTGACGGAGACTCTGTCTCAAACAAACAAACAAACAAACAAAATCCTGAAGGAAGATGGTTGAATTGAAACCAAAGGTATGGTCAGTCACAGGTTTTAAAGATTTTCCTGCGGTGTTGTTGGGGGGACCTGTGACGGAATGAGACTCTGTCTCCAACACCCCAACCCCAGTCCTACAAGGACAGTCACTCTCACCTGTGTCGACAGGACAGACACTGAGATTTTCCCAAGGGGGAGAGGCTGCCATCCCCAGTGCGGGCTGGTGGTAGGAGCACTGTAGGGCCTGTGTCCTAGTGGGGACAGCATTCTCTTGAGTGCTTGTTCCTTTTAGGTGCCAGTGGTTGGGGGTTATAAAAAGTGTGGAAACACAAACTCTGCTACCTGTTACCTACCTGTTAGCTGGGGCAGCCCTTCCATCGATATCTGTGGAATGAGAACTTGGTTTGCCCTAGAGAAAGGGGCCTCCCAACATCGCCTGAACATACACAGCAAGCTCTTGTTCACAATAGACTCAATTCAATTCCCTTCCTTTCCCTTCCCTTCCTCCCTCTCCTTCTCCCTCCCACCCTCCTCCTATCCCTCCTCCTTCCTTCTCCCTTTCCTCCCCCTTCCCTTCCCTTCCTCCCTCTCCTCCTCCCTCCCTCTCTCCTCTTTTTCCTCCCCCTTCCCTCCCCCTTTCTTTTCATCCTCCTTCCCTTCCCTTCCCTTCCTCCCTCTCCTCCTCCCTCTCTCCTCCTTTCCTTTTCCCTTCCCCTCCCCCTCACTCCCTTCCCTTCCTCCCTCTCCTCCTCCCTCTTTCCCCCTCCCCCTCCCCCTCCCCTTCCCCTTCCCCTTCCCTTCCCTTGACAAGGTCTTACTCTGTCACCCAGGCTGGAGTGCAGTAGTGTAATCATAGCTCACTAAAGCCTCAACCTCCTGAGCTCAAGTGATTCTCCCATGTCAGCCTCCTGAGTAGCTGGGACTACACGTATGTGCCACCATGCTGGCTAATTTTTAAAATTTTTTTGTGAGAGACAGGTTCTCCCTATGTTGCCCAGGCTGGTCTCGAGCTCCAGGCCTCAAGCAATCCTCCTGCCTTGGCCTCTTAAAGTGCTGGCATTACAGGCATGAGTCACCACGCCCAGCCTCAATATAGGTTTCTGGAAGGGAACTGACAATGGAGACTGCTGGTACGGGTGGGCCAAGCCGTGGGCCAGTCTGGATTTACAGAAGCTGTGTGATTGTGGGCCAGGCCTTCACTGCTCTCAGTCTGTCCCTCATAAGGTGAGGACGAAACCTACCACGCAGAGACATAAAGATGACAAAACACTTGCAAAGTACCTAGCCCGGTGCCTGCCCGGGCAGCTGGTGCTGATGGGGCACCCATGAAGACCACGATGCCCAGATGACAGTAAGGGTGGCCTGTGGGTGCCACTTAACTTCTAAAGCACTTCATGAGCCAGATCTCATTAAAGCCATGTTGCAATTCTGTAAGGTTAGGTATAGCTATCACCACCCCCATTTCACAGGAGGAATTGGCTCAGAGAGGTTCAGTGACTTACCAAGGAATGCACAGCATGTCAAGAGCGAGCCTGGGATGCAGAGCAGGTCTTCCAGGTCTCACCGGGCAGCACTTTAATCCTCTCCCTTCACTCTAGAAAGCTGGGTGGACCTTTGGGCTGGGTTCACCATCTTCAAGAAGGAGGCAGCTTCGGAGGCTGGCATGGGTCCAGGACTGCATGTCCAGCCCTTTGGAAGTGTCAAATCTGGACAACAGGTGGGACGAGGCCTTGGAGCCAGGGACTGACCACGGGCTTGGAGGTCATGTTCTATCTTCCCTGTTGCTTTCCCTCCTCCTTGTACCAACAGGGCCGGCTAATTAGGCAAGGCCTGTGGCTCCATATTTAACAAGGAAGGTGGAGGGACCCTGGCTGTGTGTCCCCCCCGACTTTGCGTGCCCCACACCACCCAAACCTGGTCAATGAGCAATGCCTGCCCCAGGCCCTGGAGCCCGCAGGCTTAGTTTCCTAGAGTCTCCGCTGTTGCACTGGGTTCTGTCACTTAAAAGGGCACTCTGGATGGGCCTATTCAGAGGCCATTGTCTGGCCAGCAAAGCTGAGCATGTGGCTGGAGGGCATTAGCCCCCCTGGTGGCCACATAGGGAGACCCAAACAAAAGGCCTGGACTGGGAGGTGCAGAGGCCGTGACAGCAATTCTAATTTTTGAGGCCTTTTGAAGCATCGGTGCGCTCGGAGAGCCTCTTCCATGTATCATTCTTACGTGGATCAACAGATGTTTTAAAACAGAGCTCCTGATGCAGGGGAATCCTGGCAGGCTGCCTCGCTGCCCTGAGAGGGGGCTTTGCAGATGACCTCAGGTAGGTGCTTGCTGAGCGCCACCATCCTGGCAAGGTGCACAGCTCTCACGATCTGCTGGGGAGGGTCTCCCTCCTGGGCCAGGCCTCACTGAGGACCAGCCCACAGGTCTCCGTTCCTTTCCTCCCCTTCTGAGCTGCTGTCCTGGCCTCTGAGCTGGTCTCTCAGTAGCAGGAGGAGCCGACAGAGGCAAGGGCCTATTTCCCTGCAGGTGCTGTGTGCCTTCAACATACAGAGGCTCTGAGGGCCGGGTCTGCAGACACCCACAAGGGAGTCAGCCAAGGCCACTGAAGTCCACTCAGAAAAATCCGCTGCTCTCCACAGGGTGACTCGGCTTTCAGTCTCCAGATGTTTACTGAGCACCTTCTCTGGACCAGGCTCTGGACTGGGCTCAAGGTCCTGGAGGGACCGAGACAGATGTGGACCTGATCTTGGGGTTCAGCGGCTGGAGGCGAAGATGAACACTCAATGTTACAAATGCTAAGTTAATCATCACAGCTTGCAAAGTGCATCAAAGGGGAGACAGTCGGCCATGGCTCATGCCTGTAATCCTAGCACTTTGGGAAGCCAACGTGGGTGGATTGCTTGCGGTCAGGAGTTCGAGACCAGCCTGGCCAACATGGTGAAACCCCATCTCTACTAAAAATACAAAAATTAGCTGGGTGTGGTGGTGCATGCCTGTAATCCAAGCTACTTGGGTGGCTGAGGCAAGAGAGTCCCTTCAACCCAGGAGGCAGAGTTTGCAGTGATTGTGCCACTGCACTCCAGCCTGGGCGACAGGGTGAAACTCCGTCTCAGAAAAAAAAAAAAAAAAAAGGTGGGGGAACAGAACAGTCTAGTGGAGCCCTCCCCTAGGAATCAAGCCTGAAAGAAGACTGTGGGGCACCCATCTGCCTACCTGACAGCTGTTTAGTAAGCTCCTACTGTATGCCAGGCAGTGAGTGAGGGGATCGGTGTGCACAGCGAACCAAGCCTGACAAGATCATCGTTCCGCTGGAGTGTATGGTAGAGTCCAGGGTGCAGAGAGGTATGCTGGGAACAGCAAAGAGATACCCTCATTTAGGGCGGTGGTGAACAGTGGGATGAAAGAAATAAAATAGGCAATGTAGTGGGTGCTGTGGGTGTGGGGAGGGCCTCCTACAGCTGAGGGAGGCAGGAAGGTCTCTTTGCAGAGGTCATATGGGAACAGCAGCTTGAATGAAGTGAGCAGGGAGCTGGGGAGAGGGAGAGTGCTCCCATGGAGGAAATGGCAAATGCAAAGGCCCTGTAGCAGGCAGGAACCAGGCAGGTTGAAGGAGAACAAGGAGCCCAGAGCACCTGGAGCATGTGGCAGGGACAGGCCGTGAGGGGAGATGGAAGAGATGCACATGGACCATGAGGCTCTGCAAGGCCAGAGGGGGCCATCTGAATTCTGCTTCTCATGCAATGCAGAGCCATTGAAGGGGTTAAGAGAAGAGTGACATGATTTGTGTTGTGTTAAAAGTAAATCCCAGCTGTCTCAGAGGCTCACACCTATAATCCCAGCACTTTAGGAGGCAGAGGCAGGAGGATCGCTTGAGCTCAGGAGTTCAAGACCAGCTGGGCAACATAGTGAGAACCCATCTCCACAAAAAATGTAAAAATTAGTCAAGCATGGTGACACACTCCTGTAGTCCCACCTACTCAGGAGACTGAGGCGGGAGGATCGCTTGAGCCCGGGAGTTAGAGGCTGCAGTGACCTATGATTGCACCAGTGCACTACAGCCTGGGTGATGGAGCAAGAACCCAGCTCTAACAGAAAAGAATAATAAATAAATAAACAAATCCCTCTGGCTGCTGTGTGCGGAAGGATTTACAGAGGCAGCCCAGCTCAGGGATAATGGTGGCTAAGGCTCGAGTGGACACAGGGCAGGCGGGATTCGAGGTGCACCTGGGAGCTAGCACTGCCTGGACTTGCTGGCAGGTTGTGAGGGAGGAGTAGTAGGAAGGGGAGAGCAGCGGGATCTCTGGGTTTGTGGCTTGAGTAACTCACCCAGAGAGCCCGCAGTCGGAGCCGTCTGCCATCACCAGTCAATGTGGAGGGAGCAAGATCTGAGTGGAGGCCACCTGTGCACACGGTGTGGGGAGGCCCCGTAGTCCTGGGAGCCGGTAGGAGGCTGTTTGCTTGTAGCAGAGCCGGGGAAGGTCTCACGGAGTGGGGAGATCTGAGCTGTCCTCGAAGAATGAGTAGATGTTGGGCTGTGAGGAAAGATGAAGGGATGGTGGGAAGGCAGGTGAGGGGAAGATGGAAGTGGTGTGGGTTTGGGTGGGTTGTCTGCCTGGCAGGGAGTTTATGGAGCAACATGGGGCTGATAGAAATGGCCCAGGTTTTGTGTCATGGCCTCAAATGCCTGGATAAGGAGGCCAGATTTTGAGTGCAGGTGTGAGTAATTCCGGCAGACCAGAAGGGAGAGCAAAGTGACAAGTCCAGGTCAAGCTGAGAATTCCCAGGACATGGCTCTGTCTAAGCATTGGGCCTTCCCCTTTCTGGACCCAGTCATGAGAGGCCTACGAAGTGGGCCACTCCCCTTCCATCTGGAGATGGTGGATTCTAGAGCAGGGGAAGGCTGTGGAGCTGTCTATGTCCTTCTTACCCTGGCCTGCACGTCCTGCACAATCTGGTCCTGTGAGTGCTTCTCCCTCATCTCCAATCCTGTCCCATCCCTCTGCGAGCTCCAGGCACACTGACTTTTTGCTGTTCCGTAAACTCAACATGCTCCTTTGCGCCCCAGGGACTTTCCACGTGTTCCTCCCTCTGCCAGAAAGCTTCCCCTCCACTCCTTCCCTTGGCTGATTCCTTCGCGTCATTCAGGTCTCTGCTCAAATGGCTCCTCCTCCAAGAAGCCTCCCTGACTTACAGCTCCAAGCCCTTACCCATTCCGTCCTCACTTCGTCTTCTTTCTGGCACATATCACAGACTGAGACCATGTTGTTTGTTTACTTGCATCATTGTATATCTACTGCCTCTGCCCCAATCAGAATGGAAGCCTCATAGCCTTGAGAATTTGATCATCTTGGTTACTGCTGTGTCCCCAAGACTGGAAGATTTCCCTGCACAAAGTGAGTACCTGTCAGTATTTGCTGAATGAATAAATGTTTTGGGGCCCCACCTTGACAACTGGGTGAACAGACCAAGCCCCCACCCGCAACCCCCAGGAGATCTGGCAGGCTCAGGGCAGTCCCCCAGGACCCCAGACCTCCTGACCCCAGTCCTGCGCTCTGCCGGGAGGTTTGCTGCTCTGCCCTCCCTGGGGGTTTCAGCAGCAGGAAGGCCAGGGGTGTTCTGGGTTTGGTTTTTGTAATTGGTTGGATATGATCATGAAAAGCATCTAACAATTGGACAGCTGGAAATGTTTTTCCTCCCATTTATTACTTAAAACAGCCTTGGAGTTTCTGGTTGTTTTTAAAATCAGATTCTCCTCACTTAAAAAAAGAAATAAAAAAATTAAAAAAAATACCATGAACCCACTCTTACATATTTTTGAAGAGACCCTGCAAGGTCATGACAAGGCCTCTGTTTGGGGGAGTTGGAGTGGGGGGCTTCTCCATGCTCCGGAGAAGGCCTGGGAGCGTCCGGAGCTGGGTCTCGGCCATCCCGCAGTTGTAGTATCAGGAGGGGAAGATAAATTAAGATGAGTGCATTGCACAGTTAGACATTAACCATGACAGTGAAAAAGTATTGTGAATGTTAAAACGGCCCAGACTAAAATATACTGAGGTTAAAATACAGGGTAACTTTACAAATCACTAATAATTTCTTTGGCTTTCACTGCAATAACATTGATTTAATTCATTAGATTCCTTTCTAAATCTATATTTCAGTTTTAGAGTTGTCAGTTTCTGTTAATGACAATTTTGCCCCATCTGTTCCAACATGAAAATGAGGCTCCTTGCCGCAGACAAGATAGATCTCTAAGAGTTTAAGACGGAGAAATCTTAAAGGTATTTCACTCAGATGAGGCCCTATGTGATGATTCACACTCCAAATGAAGCTGCCCACAAAAAACTTTTCCTGGACGCCAGTAGAGAGATGACCCCCTCCCCCAGTGACTCCCAAGCATTCCTGTGCCTGTGGCTACCCCAGTATCAAATGGGCCCCTGTGTCATCTTTGTCTCATATGTGGAGGGGAAATATTCAAAACATTCTCACTCGTTCTTTTTTTTTTTTTTAATGACAGAGTAATAATTCAGGATGTCAGCATATCAGAATTCCAGTGGCTGTGATTAGAATGACAATGAGTTGCTGTGATCTGGCCATTTGAATCGTCATACTACAGTAAGTCATTTCCGTAAGGCCTGGTGAGCTTCTGTCTGCTGAGGGGCCAAAACTCAGTCTGGGTTTTCAGCTCTGGAAGAAATGTCTCTGATATTCCCCTCCAGTCTACCAGCCTCTATATCTGTAAGCTACCTGCAGGAGATAGTTTTGTTTCATGTGGCTTCTTTTTTGAGACTGAGTCTCACTCTGTCACCCAGGCTGGAGTGCAGTGGTGTGATCTCGACTCACTGCAACCTCTGCCTCCCAGGTTCAAGTGATTCTCCTGCCTCAGCCTCCTGAGTAGCTGGGATTACAGGCATCCATCACCATGCCCGGCTAATTTTTGTATTTTTAGTAGAGACAGGGTTTCACCATGTTGGCCAGGCTGGTCTCGAACTCCTGACCTCAATTGATCCACCCACCTCGGCCTCCCAAAGTGCTGGGATGACAAGCATGAGCCACCGCTCCAGGCCAACAGGAGATTGTTTTGAAAACATGGGTGAAGACTGTGTGCCCAAATCCACCGGCATTGGAGGGGCCAGTGTGGGCTTGGCACAAGCCCCCGTCAGGAACGAATGGGAATTTAAGAGCACCTGGATTTTCTGAAGAGCAGGAGAAGCCCTGCCCGTCCAGCTGTTCGGGAGGTGCTCTGGAGTCTGCAGCGGGGTCTTGTGTTATTGGGGGAGGACGTTCCACTCCTTGTCAGCCGTGAAAAAAATGAACCCACCCACGAAAGAAGACACAGCGCATAGTTCATGACCCAAGGAAGAGGGGATTTCTTTAAACATTTGAAAACCTTCTAGAAAAATATGCAGGCATTAAAACATACATGGAATTAGGCCGGATCCTCAAAGTTAATATTCACCATATGTATTTACATTCAACTCAACGCCAGCAAATTGAGTACTGCATTACAGCTCAGAGAAAGAGGAGATTGCCTCTCACACAGGCTGACATTAAGTTGAGTTACTGTTCTGCCGTAGACTTCTCCAGGAAGTCAAAAGACAGTTGAGAGAATCAGGCTGAAAATCCTCCTGGTACATCTACCTCCTAATTTCGAATAAAAATTAGTGAAATTTTAACATTTCAGATGTCATACCTTGAGCAAATTAAAAATCAACAAAAATATTAAGGTTCTATGTTACCTGCTCAAGTGTACAGAATGTATAAAAACTTTAATCAAACACTCGGGTTTGCTCAGTTTTAAATTGTGTTAGTTTAATAGTTTCTTTTCTGCTGTTTATATTAATGACATATTTCCATCTAAATATATTGCCATGCTGAAAAACCATCACAACATTTCCAAGGTTGAATGACTGCAGTTGCCTTCATGCTTTTTTAATAAAAAGATCTCTTTCTATTAAGTTCCCCCTCTTTTTTTTTTTCTTGTTCTCCAAAGATTGAGGCGCTCTGCAGTGTGTACAGTAGCATTGGGACTGAGATAAATACACATTGCCACCACCTCATTTAGTGTGCAAATGCCTGCTCTGCAGCTGTGCAGAGCTGAGGAACCACCATTTCCTCCAATAGCCCAGCTGAGGACGAGGCCGCGGAGGGGCTCGTGGCAACACAAATTGCTTTTTCTAAGCATCGACTGAAGGTCTCATCACTTGGGAAAATGTCTTAATTTGCACTTCTTAGCAAAGTGGTTGTATGCGCTCTCGACTCTGTTGGAGGAACCTCGCCCTGTCTAGATACATCTAGAAGGATGTGCACATAGGCATACATGCGGGGTAGATGCCAGGCCAGGAGAACCCACCAGCAGTTGACTGGAGGATCTCCAAGTCCCATCACAGGCATGGGGTTTAACACCTTCTCCCCAGCACCCACCTGGCTATACTTCCCATGCTGCCCCTCTGATTGGAGTCTGGTCCTCAGCTCTGAAAGGCACAGGTAATACAGCCTACTGTGCTCCAATCGGTCTCCAATTTGGCAAAACCAAAGTTAAACTTTCCAGTTTTACAAAATTGAGCAATTCTTAGGGTTCAGAGCAGGGGAGGAAAAGTAAATCACAGGTAACCCAAAGGTTATTTGAAGATAAATTCCCCAGGAGCCAGGATACTTTGAATTTGCCTGCTTCTGGGCTTGGGGCAGAGGACTCCAGCTGTCTGGCTGGGCTACTCGCAACTAATAAATAGGTGAGCTGTGCAAGACGGCATCTGAGGAGTTGCCATGATGCAGGACTGTCCTCCATGGGAAATAGCTGACTCTTTTAATACAAGGCAAGCTCAATTCAATCACAAGTGTATTATAACTCTAAGCACAAATAAATGTATTATTCCTACATTTCGTTATGATGTAAAGCGAGTCCTATGAATCTAATCACTTACAAGTTCTGATCAAAATAACAACCGTTCATCTGTCTACCTTTTCTTCAAAGTTATTTTTGAGCTTATCGACCATTATAGACTATCTCAATCACGCAGACCAAAATAGATAATGTAATAAACACATACATGTTTAAAACACCCCGTTTTATCAAACCTTAGCACAATGTCGTATCTGCCCCAGATTTTTTTCAGGAACTGAGACGTTACCGCAGCAGCGTGCCCTGGTGTCCCTCTTGCCCAGGGACCAGCATCTTCATCATAGGGAGTTTTTAAGTGCTGGTGGCAGCTTGGGTGGAGAGGCTGATTGACCTAGAAAAGGGGGTGCTACTTGGCAGTATCATCTTCAACTTCTTTCGTCCTCATCCCCAGGAAGGGAAAGAAGGAAGGTTCCAAATGAAGGACACACATTTGACCCGAAGGCCCAGCAAGAATTGCATGTTGCAATGTGAACTGTGATCTGCAGGCGAGAGAAATGAGGTGATTAAAGCTAAAAATGAATATGCCAGACCTGGGAAACTAGCCTTCTGAAATAATTAGGCCATGAGACACAGGATGAGGGAGCGAGATTCAGGTGTCTGTTGAAAAAGAGAGAGACTCTTTTCCCCCCTCGTGTGCCTTTTCCAAATGGCTGAAAAGTACCTCAGTTGTCTCCTGGAATTGGTTTTAGCAGCAATTCATTTCTGACCACGCAGGACTTGGGATTCAAGATGTGTTTTTCTAAGCCAGTTGTGATGAGATCCGGGGCTTTGCTAATCAACTAGAAATATGACTGGATATGAAATCTTTACCTGTTTAAGAAAATTATATATTTTGAGCAAATTAATTCCATCTGGACCAGTTACAGCCCATAATCAGCTATGTTATGCAAATAGTATCTTTGTGGTTGAAATCAATAACTTATTTTCTTCTGTAATAAAGAAAAAAGGGGGAATAAGTTACTATTAATTATGTACAAAATGAAATATTTTCTTGCAAGGTTGCGGGTTTCATTTCATTATGAAGGCTTTCCTTGTGCCAGTTTCTAGGATGCTGATGAGACCCGTGCTTCAGGATGACGTCCCTAAGGCCACCTCTTGTTGGGGAGAAGGTTCAGGGAGCCAGGCCTGGGCCTGCTTCTCTGGGGAAGCCCGTCCAGCAATGCCAGGCGATGTCTGCCAGCACCCCCTGGCTTGGGCTTTTTCCTCGGGCTGTAGTTCTGAGGATCACCTTATTTATAAAGCTTGCTGGGCCACAGTTAGTATCAGCTTCAGTTATAGATGAAGTTAATGACAGTATTGATTATGCCATAACCTATGTTAATAGTGAGTGTATTGCCTCTTAGCCATCGGGCCGTATTTATGGGCTGTTTCTTCCCTTCCAATCATGGCTGACTCCTGCAGGAATATCATACTTTTTTTTTTTTTTTTTTTAAGACAGAGTTTCTCTCTTTTTTTTTTGAGACGGAGTTTTCTCTCTTTTTTTTTGAGACGGGTGACTCCAGTCACCCAGACTGGAGTGCAATGGTGTGATCTCGGCTCACTGCAATCTCTGCCTCCCAAGTTCAAGGGATTCTCCTGCCTCAGCCTCCTGAGTAGCAGAGATTACAGGTGCCCATCACCATGTCCAGCTAATTTTTTTGTATTTTTAGTAGAGATAGGGTTTCACTGTGTTGACCAGCCTGGTCTCAAACTCTTGAACTCAAGTGATCCATCCACCTTGGCCTCCCAAAGTGCTGGGATTACAGGCGTGAGCCATCACGCCTGGCGGAAAATCACTCTTTCTACTCTTTCTTCTGATCAAAAGGAGTGTATCTTTTGTGACCATCAGAGTCTAATGCAGAAACAGCAGTCATGTAACACTCCATTTCAGCTGGGAATGCTTGCATTGGTTTGACACTCACAGCAGTCATTATCACCTTTACTTTGCCCTTCAGATGGGACCCTATATTTGGAGGCCCCATGGAGAGAGAACCCCAGGAACCCTTCCCAGATGGCCAGGTTGGGGACCTCCTCCAGCCAGGTCACACTCCAGTTGTTTTTCTAAATGTTGGGATGAAATCTCTTAGGGTGTGTTATCCCAGGATCTGCTCTTGTCAAAGCTGGTGGATTTTCAACCTGGAGCAAGCAGTCACAGTAACTTAAATGTGGAAATCTGTCAGAGCGTCCATGGGGCTGTGGCGCGATTGCTTTTGGCCTCCTGCCATTTCATTTACGAGGTACTTGTATTTGACAAACAGACCTCGTTTATGCACAGATATCAGCCTTCTTCCTGCCTGAGCATCAGGCACAAGACTGCGCCCTGACCCGGGTCCCGCATCTGTCACCCCCGTGGAGAGGGGCCGTTTCTCCCAAACACAAGCCTGTTCTTGTTCGCCTGGTAAAGGGCTTCTGAAGCGAGGGTGTTGTGGAGTCTTTGAGTGTCACGCAGAAAAATGTCCCCACTCCTGCAGGGCTTCAGTGCAAGGTCACTGTGGGCAGACTCAGGATCTCAGAGGACCCAGGAGAAGTAGGTAGCAGGCAGTCCCAAGTTCAACTGTGCTGCTTGAGGGTATGGCCTGCAGGAGGAGGGTTGGGGCCAGCTTATGGGGTGACAGAGGCAGCCATCTAGGAGAGGGGGGCATGGCTGACATGCTCAGGGCTTCCCAGGGTCCCTGAATTTAGAGGTCTCTTCCTCCCTTGCCTTCTGGTGCTTGGCTCAGGGACACCCCCGTCCTCCACCTGGGAAGCACGCGGGGCTCTCCACTAGCCTGGGCATGGGACGGGAGGGCTCATTAACCATCCTCCCTTCCTCCATCCCGGCCTGTTTATGGATTCCTGACCAAGTCCGCCAGACAGCTTGAACCGGCTGTGGACAGCTGGGCCGCTTGGCATTTTATGGTGAGTGGCGGCTTCCCAAGGCCGTAACTGTGTGTGCCTGTGCGTGAGCGCCCAGGGACGTGCCTTCCCCCGCCAGGCCCTTCTGAGGGGTGCCCTCGCCGGGGGTGCCACCACCCTGGCTGGCAAGAGCAGGGACAGAAGGGTGGGCAAAGCAGGCAGGGACTGGGCGGCCGGCAGACGCTCCATCCAGAGGAGAAGCCCCCTCATCCCATCCCACCCTAGACTGATGCTTTCATGATAATGACGCCTCCTGGGGAGACACCTTATTGCTCTTCACAGAAACAATCTCTACTGAGAGAAATTAATTGTTTTGTTGTTGATGGGAAAAGAAATAGAAGCAGCTATTTTTAAGTGTTCTCTCTAGCTGGGGGTGTTGGAATCGCAAGTCACAGGTGGCTGTCTCAAGAACCCATACCCTGATAGGGTAGTGTGCACCATGGGGTACAGCTGCCCTGGAGTGGGTACCTTCTGCCTGGGATTAGTTGGGGGGCTCCTGATGGCTTGAGGCGAGGCTGCCTCATTCTGGGCACACACCTGGGATTAAGGCCCGGCTCCGTCACTAACTGTGTGATCCCTGTACCTCTGTTTCCTGATAGGGACAGTGATATGTTTTCTTACCGGATGTTCTGAAAATTAAATGAGATAATATGTGCTCAGTGTTTAGCTGGGAACAAAGTAGGTGCCCAGCAACTGGCTAACAGTAGGAGCTGGATGCACGAGAGGATTTAGCAGTGGGTTGGCGCCGGACTTTTCTGTGGGTAAGGTCTAATTGGCCCCTGCCCTTCCGTGGCCCTTGCTGTGCTGGTGCTGTGCCTGTTAACCCAACCAGGGTGTGAGCCTTGAGTCCGTCAGTCTTGAGGCTCTGAGCAGCCTCCATACATCGGTTGTTGAGTGAGGATCCATCTTCACCCTTTGATATGCTCTGGCCCCACCTTCAGCTCAATCAGTGCGGGTGACCCTGAGCTCCCTGTCACACCAAGCACGGCACCAAACCCACTTCTGGAGCTGCTCCATAAACAGCGACCCCCCCCCCCCCACCCCACAGGCGCATCTTAATGGGGGCCCCGGCAGCATATTTACTATTTACGGAGCATCTGGGAGATAACAACTTTTATGGGAGGGATTTTAATTAGTGCTGTGGCTAAATGCGGTGGAGTTAACATGGGTGGAATTGGCTGGTGCGCTGACTTCTGTGAGAGGCATCTGGCGGAGGGACGTGGCCGTATTTATCACCTGGTCCCTGCCACTAAAGGGGGTGGGAGTGGAGATAGTGCTGAGAATCCCAGGGAAGTCAAGGCCACCACCAGGGCAGCCAGGGCAGCCAGGGCGGGGCAGGGGCTGGGCAGGGCCCGCTCTGTGGCCGGGAGCTCTGTGTCATCACACAGGGCCCTGTACTTGGCTTCATGCTGTGCTCTTGTCATTTTGAAATGTTTAATAGTTTAATCTTTGAGCTTCTACTTGGTGAGTGAGGTCCGATGGGGCACCAGGGCATTGCACCAGCAGGGGAGGCGTGCCACACCGTGCCATCCCCTTTGCACCATGGTGACCCATGAGCACCACATTCTGGCGGACTCACCGTGCACGGGCATTCAGCGAGACTCGATGCGAAGGCAAGGCAAGCACGTGACATCCAGTACTACGTGAGGTGCTGACAGCCCCCAGGGGGCCATGACTTGCCTTTGTTTATATTTTATTTTTAATTTGTTTAATTTTTAATTTTTGTGGGTACATAGTAGGTGTATATATGTATGGGGTAATGAGATGTTCTGATATAGACATGCAATGTGAAATAGCACACCATGAAGAATGGGGTATCCATCCCTCAAACATTTATCCATTGAGTTGCAAGCAACAGGATTTCCCTTTGAAACGCAGCTTGCTTCAAATGCAGAGGGAAGGAACTGGTACCCTAAGAAACACAAGCAACCATAGTAGGTGTATATGTTTATGAGGTACACGAGATGTTTGGGTACAGACATGCAATGTGAAATAGCAAAGCATGAAGAGTGTGGTATCCATCCCTCAAGCATTTATCCGTTGAGTTGCAAATAACATGATTTCACTTTGAACCAGAGCTTACTTCAAACACAGAGAGAAGGCACTGGTACCCTAAGAAACACAAGCGACCAGGAAACCCAACCATATCCTTCTTGCCAGTGTTATGTCCCTAGAGTAGCCGATCCCTTACACTGGAAATGATGCTATGAGAGGAAGAGAAAGATGGGGCTCCCCACAGTCCTTCTTCCTCTCAGCCCTTCCTTGCCCATCCACAAGCTGAAGGTAGAGGGTATGGGCAGAGTGTGTGTGCCTCAGGAAGTGAAATAAAAGCAGTTGTGTTCGTTCTGTGCAGCCCTCCCACTGTTCTGAATGAAATACATATGAATGAATGAGCCAGAAAAAAGTTGTGTAATTTTGGTGATTCTGCTATGAGTTAAACACTTGTATATTTGTATTTAAAACTGGCATGGCACAATATAATGATGAACGTAAAACTCATGCTAATAATGTAGAGTTTTTATTTTTCTTTATTCAGAATGGCTTCAAATAGTAAGTTAAAAACACCATGACAAGTCTAGAGAAAGACTGGAAGAAAAAATAATGCTTTATATTTTAGCGCCTTTCCCAGCATTTCTCCCTTGCTTTTTGAACAAGGGGTTCTTACTTTTTTTTTTTTTTTTTTTTTGAGACAGGGTCTCACTCTATTACCCAGGCTGGAGTGCAACGGCGTGATCTCAGCTCACTGCAACCTCCATCTCCTGGGGTTGAGAGATTCTCCTCCCTCAGCCACCTGAGTAGCTGGGACTACAGGTATGTGCCACCATGCCCAGATAATTTTTTATATTTTTAGTAGACACAGGGTTTTGCCATATTGCCCAGACTGGTCTTGAACTCTTGAGCTCATGCAATCCACCTGCCTTGGCCTCCCAAAGTGCTAGGAGTACAGGTGTGAGCCACTGCGGCCCGGCTGGGGTTCCTGCATTTTTGTTCATGGTGGGGTCTCATCTGTGATGCAGCTGTCCCTGGGTGTGGGACGCCAAGGGGCTTTGGCTTGAGGAGCTGTGAAAGTGTGAATCTTGCAGTGGCCAGGCGGGATAGGAAGTTGGTAGTAGAATAATGATCGCAGTCATAATAGCTGCCTCTGTTTGCATTTCTCGTGAGCCAGGCACTGTCCTAAGCAAGTCACATGGGTTATCTCATTCCCTCCTTCAAACCCCACCAGGTACTTTGTTTATGCGCCCATTGGACAGATGAATACATTCAAGTCCAGAGAGGTTAAGTAGCACAGCCAAGGAGGTTCTCAGAGCCCAGCCGGAGTCCATAGCCAGCCAGCCTTCTCGGCCACCTTGTTTCTCTGCCACCCTCATTTTGCTCATTTTACGGGATGGAAAACTGAGGCTCAGAAGAGCAGCCCAAAATCATGACTTGACAGGGTAGGGGCAGGCCTGGAACTCAGTCTCCAGCCCTGTGGCCACCAGGGCTGCTCCTCCCTAGGCCACCCTGCCTCACCCATGCTGGAAGCATTTTCCTTCTTCCTCTGAAAAGGCAGGCGTGTCACCATTCGTCACAGTGGGCTCCAGTATTCATGTTAGTAACCCACTGAGTGACTGTCTGCTCCACATTCCTTCTTGAGTGATGGCTCAGGACCTCAGCATAGCTCTCTAGACTCCCAATGCCCACCACACAAGGGCGCCAGCATTCAGAAACACGTATACGCCTGGACAGATGCACCCATAGCTGCTCCTGCACACAGACACACAGAAAGGCGCAGACACATATGCATACACACACTTGTGCACAGAGAAGCAAAAACAGGCATGCACAATGACAGTGCTCAGATGCACAGACATGCACAGACTCTTGTACACACACACTCCTCAGACACACACGTGCAGGCCTGCACACAGACCTGTGCACATGGATATTTATGGGCACATGCCAAGGGTACACAGGCTCACACACGAGCATTCACACACACATGTGCACACAGGCGGTCGGACATGCCCACGTGGACACACCACAGAATTGACTCAAGGCCACTTCAACATTGCCAGAAGTCCCAGCAACTTGGTCTCACAGAACTGGAACCATGGGTGCTGGCTTGTGGGGTCAAGGGGCTAAGGGGGTCATCACCTAAGGTTTGTTGGCACCTCTTCCACATGTCCTTGCAGGGATCCCTGTGCTGGAGGGATTGAGGTAGGAGAGAGGGAAGCACGGCAGAAAATGATCTTGGGGTCATGTGGAACCCCAAGTAAGGGTGGCCAATTTGTGGGCAAATGTTTGTTCTATATTTAAGATACATGTGGGCTTAGAAATCACAAAGTGATAGTGCCTGTGCTGCGTGCCAGCTTTGTCATCCACAGTCCCCTAAGAAGCTCCCCACTGGGTGGAAGGGGACACACAGTTGCAAAATGCTGGCAGGCATGACGTTACCAGAAATGCGGGTCAGAATGGAGAGAATGTGGGGCCAGAAGGGGTCAGGGAAGGCTTCCTGGAGGGGGAGGGCTTGGTCAGAGCACAACAAGGCTCACCGATGCTGTTCTGGGCCTTTCCTTTCTCTACCTCCCTTCATAATAACCAGCTCACTTGGAGCCAATACACACAGGGAACTCATTATGACAACCTCTGAGGCCGTCCAGGGCCTTTACTCCTCCCACTACCCTCCTCTCCCTGCCCACCACCTGTAGGTAGGTCTCATTTCACCTCTGTCATCCAGATGTAGAAACTGAGGCTCAGAACGTCTCCAGTCTGAGGTCTCAGGTTGGAGAAGGAGTGGCAGGACCCCAATCCAGGACCATCTGCTTTCCAGGCCTGCCTCTCAGCCACCTCAGTTTTCCCACCGTGTGGTTGGAGGCGTTGCTTGGGCCCCCACCTAGAGAAATGGGCGCAGAGCTGGCTCTGCATTTGAAAGGAGTCCCGAGGCCCTGCCCCACACACGCTAGCTGTGCCACCTTGACGTGTGGGTCCTGTGTCTGGTCTCAGAGCCCTCGTCTGTAAAATGGGTGTGAGAAATGGACAAAATGAAGCAGGCAACGTGCCTTGCACAGGGACTGGCCCAGGATGCGTGTCTAGCAAGTGTCAGTGCCACCATCACTATTGCTGTGATCGATCGCCTGTCACTGCTGGCTCGTCCGGGGTTAGGACATAATCGGAAAATGAGAATTCCAAGTCGGATCAGGAGGAGTGGAAGGAGGAGGCTGTGACTCTGAGCCCAGTGAGCACCTGATTGCAGGGGTCAGATTAGGGCAGAGGCTCACTGTGATCCTGTTGGCCTCCCAAGGTCAGCCGCGCCCCTATGGTGCCAGGCCCATTCTTTCCTGCTCCCCGTTTCCGCAGCTCTCTAGGTGTAACCCAGCCCTGGCTCGGAGCGACACGGGCTTTCACTGTGTGACCTTCTGCATGTCTCCCATCCTCTCTGAATACCAGGTTTGTCCTCTGTGCAATGAGAATAACGTCCACCTTGAGGTGGTTTCTGGAGTTCAGATGAAAGAAAGCGTGGCAGGGCTTTGAAAAGGGCTACACTGTATATCCCTGCTATGCAGGAGGACACGGGGGGCTGAGGAGGGAAGTGGTTATGGCGCCCCTCCCTGTCCCCGCTCCTCCCCAGGGTCCCCGCCCCTCCACATCTCAGGAGAGCTCAGATGCTTTGCCAGCCCCGGGAGGGTGGCATTCTGCACCCAGTAGTTTCCATGGTGAAAATCCCAGTTCCTGCCATTTTGCAACCCATCTGACCTAATTTATACTTTATCATTTTTGGCAATTTTGTGACTTGGGTTGGGGAGTGGGCGGTGTTGAGAGCACTGGCTCTGAGTCATCCTCATTCTCCTCCGGCTGAAATTCAAGTCATGATCTACCACATGCACACATGTGTGCACATGGGCAGGCAGGGAGGCCGGGAGGGGAAAGTGGAGAAGGCCCACCATGGCAGGCATTTGTTTTTCTTTCAATCTTTATATTCTTGCTGAATATACGTGTGGAGAGAGTTGTGAATTTTTATCTCTGACCTTTGTAGGCACAAAATCATCCCATTATCATATACCTGTCAGAAGACAGGAGAGAATCAGACCATATTCTTTGCCTTTTACATATCAAAAAAAGAGAGAGAAAGTTATTAGCGTTTTTCCAATCCAGGGATTCAAAAAAACCAGCTACTTCTCGGCCAAGCTCCCTGAAGCAGAGGTTGCTCTCTGCTGGCCTGGTCACCTGCTCCTGGCCCAGCCCAGCCAAGCAGCAGGACTCACAGCTCTGGCCCATCCCCTATCTCTGGGCTTCCTCAGAGAGGGTGTCCTACAGTGGTCAGCATGCCCGTGTGGGGACAGGAGCAGCTTCTCTGAACACATGTCCCCAGTTTCTCAATGCCCCTGCAGAGATGGAACCTTCCAGATGAAAGCTCTCTTTCCCCTCAGAGTGATACTAAGTAGCAATTTAAAAACACCATGACAAGCCCAGAGAAAGAGCAGAAGGCAGGAGAATTCTTTAGTGTTTATTTTTTAGAGACAGGGTCTCGCCCTGTCACCCACGCTGGGGTGCAGTAGCGTGATCACAGCTCACTGCAGCCTCAAATTCCTGGGCTCAAGTGATCCTCCTACTTCAGCCT